>NC_056457.1:30441616-30534116 GCF_018296145.1 Oncorhynchus tshawytscha | reverse complement strand
TAGCTCATGTTGTCTCCAACACAGTTTAGGTAAAGGACAGACATTACAGTTTAGAGTAGCTCATGTTGTCTCCAACACGGTTTAGGTAAAGGACAGACATTACAGTTTAGAGTAGCTCATGTTGTCTCCAACACGGTTTAGGTAAAGGACGGTGTTATGACAGTACAAGGTTCTAACGTCTTTTGGAAAGTATTTCTTACAGTGTTTTTTATCGTGTGAAAAACAACACGTAGGGAAGTGACATGGGAGCACCGAGGGTCAAGGAAACCTCCTGTGCTAATCGACTCTTCCAACATCCAGTGAGTTAGAAATGAACATTGGGTAAAGCTCTTGTTTTTCTAGCATGGGGCACCTCTCTCCCCACTGATCAACAGATTGCCTTCGCACCAAGACAGAGAGAGGAAAGCAACCTTACGACCATCTCACCATCCCACACTGCTCCCTAGCTGAGAATCAGATACCGAGAAGGTTCTCATTGCACCGTACATAATCAGCAATTATTTTCTGCTGCAAGAGAAGATTATACCAACCATGACGCTGACAACAAAACAACGTGGATGTTTCCCCATTTAGAGTCTGTTTATTTCTGTTGGAATTTTTTTTTTTTATGATAAACTCAAAGATTTTAATCATGATGGAGATATTTAAGGATTTAACCTGGGGCTTTTAGGGTGTTGTGTTCTGCGTTACTGACTCATCGCATATGGAACCAAGCTAACATTAGCCCTGTGAGGGATTTTCTGTAGCGCCTCGAAATTGTCATTGGCAGATGGGAGGTTTGTTTGAATTTTAAGAGTTGGTGTGTCTTGAGGATTGAATGTGTGTGTTTGAGAGAGAGTGTGGTTGTGAGCGTGCCCATGTGTGTGTGCTGGTTTGCCTGTGTGTGTGTGTGTGTGTGTGTGTGTGTGTGTGTGTGTGTGTCTGCCTGCATGCGTGTGTGTGTGCCCATGTGTGTATGGCGTTGGCTTGGTTCCTGGTCCTCCCAGCAGGGTACCAAGGAGACATAAGCCACCTCCATCTGCTTATAGTTTTGTCTCTTTGTCCCCTAATGAAAGACAAACACACAAGATGTTTTGTTTAAATCAATATTTTATCACTGCTCCCATTCCTTATTACAGTACTGTACTGCAGCAGGTAGAGGAGAGTCCGGACAGAGAGTCCAGACAGAGAGTCCAGGCAGAGAGTCCAGACAGAGAGTCCAGGCAGAGAGTCCAGACAGAGTCCAGACAGAGAGTCCAGACAGAGAGTCCAGACAGAGAGACCAGGCAGAGAGACCAGGCAGAGAGTTTCAGAGAGTCCAGGCAGAGAGTCCAGGCAGAGAGTCCAGACAGAGAGTCCAGACAGAGAGTCCAGGCAGAGAGATCAGACAGAGAGACCAGGCAGAGAGACCAGGCAGAGAGTTTCAGAGAGTCCAGGCAGAGAGTCCAGGCAGAGAGTCCAGGCAGAGAGTCCAGGCAGAGAGTCCAGACAGAGAGTCCAGGCAGAGAGTCCAGACAGAGAGTCCAGACAGAGAGTCCAGACAGAGAGTCCAGACAGAGAGACCAGGCAGAGAGACCAGGCAGAGAGTTTCAGAGAGTCCAGGCAGAGAGTCCAGGCAGAGAGTCCAGACAGAGAGTCCAGACAGAGAGTCCAGACAGAGAGTCCAGACAGAGAGACCAGGCAGAGAGACCAGGCAGAGAGACCAGGCAGAGAGTTTCAGAGAGTCCAGGCAGAGAGTCCAGGCAGAGAGTCCAGACAGAGAGTCCAGGCAGAGAGTCCAGGCAGAGAGTCCAGGCAGAGAGTCCAGGCAGAGAGTCCAGACAGAGAGTCCAGACAGAGAGTCCAGGCAGAGAGTCCAGGCAGAAAGTCCAGACAGAGAGTCCAGACAGAGAGACTTGGCTAGTTGTCATAGATTTTCAAAAAATTGACACGGACACTGACTCCAACTCATTCATGAACTCATTCATTTGACCTACAGTACACTGGACTTTGTTGGCCTGTCAAAAGCCTCAACATGTTAGAAGTAAGAATGTTAACCGTTAATTGGTTAGCTGGCAAAAATACATTTGACTGGTCATGCTTGTCAGTATATAGTTTAATTTGCATAATCATGTGGAATTAAACTGGAGCACGTATATTTTCGTTAGTCGTCATACATTTTATTTATAACATGAGCACAGCATACATAGTCTTGTTTGAGAGGAATAGTCTACTACCTGTCAGACACAGCATACAGAGACTAGTTAGAGGAGAGGAATAGTCTACTACCTGTCAGACAGCATACAGAGACTAGTTAGAGGAGAGGAATAGTCTACCACCTGTCAGACAGCATACAGAGACTAGTTAGAGGAGAGGAATAGTCTACCACCTGTCAGACAGCAGACAGAGACTAGTTAGAGGAGAGGAATAGTCTACTACCTGTCAGACAGCATACAGAGACTAGTTAGAGGAATAGTCTACCACCTGTCAGACAGCATACAGAGACTAGTTAGAGGAGAGGAATAGTCTACCACCTGTCAGACAGCATACAGAGACTAGTTAGAGGAGAGGAATAGTCTACTACCTGTCAGACAGCATACAGAGACTAGTTAGAAGAGAGGAATAGTCTACTACCTGTCAGACAGCATACAGAGACTAGTTAGAGGAGAGGAATAGTCTACCACCTGTCAGACAGCATACAGAGACTAGTTAGAGGAATAGTCTACCACCTGTCAGACAGCATACAGAGACTAGTTAGAGGAGAGGAATAGTCTACCACCTGTCAGACAGCATACAGAGACTAGTTAGAGGAGAGGAATAGTCTACCACCTGTCAGACAGCATACAGAGACTAGTTAGAGGAGAGGAATAGTCTACCACCTGTCAGACAGCATACAGAGACTAGTTAGAGGAGAGGAATAGTCTACCACCTGTCAGACAGCATACAGAGACTAGTTAGAGGAATAGTCTACCACCTGTCAGACAGCATACAGAGACTAGTTAGAGGAATAGTCTACCACCTGTCAGACAGCATACAGAGACTAGTTAGAGGAATAGTCTACCACCAGTCAGAGAGCATACAGAGACTAGTTAGAGGAATAGTCTACCACCTGTCAGACAGCATGCAGAGACTAGTTAGAGAGAATAGTCTACTACCTGTCAGACAGCATACAGAGACTAGTTAGAGGAATAGTCTACCACCTGTCAGACAGCATACAGAGACTAGTTAGAGAGGAATAGTCTACTACCTGTCAGACAGCATACAGAGACTAGTTAGAGGAATAGTCTACCACCTGTCAGACAGCATACAGAGACTAGTTAGAGAGGAATAGTCTACTACCTGTCAGACAGCATACAGAGACTAGTTAGAGGAATAGTCTACCACCTGTCAGACAGCATACAGAGACTAGTTAGAGGAGAGGAATAGTCTACCACCTGTCAGACAGCATACAGAGACTAGTTAGAGGAGAGGAATAGTCTACCACCTGTCAGACAGCATACAGAGACTAGTTAGAGGTAGAGGAATAGTCTACCACCTGTCAGACAGCATACAGAGACTAGTTAGAAGAGGAATAGTCTACCACCTGTCAGACAGCATACAGAGACTAGTTAGAGGAGAGGAATAGTCTACCACCTGTCAGACAGCATACAGAGACTAGTTAGAGAGAGGAATAGTCTACCACCTGTCAGACAGCATACAGAGACTAGTTAGAGGAATAGTCTACCACCTGTCAGACAGCATACAGAGACTAGTTAGAGGAATAGTCTACCACCTGTCAGACAGCATACAGAGACTAGTTAGAGGAATAGTCTACCACCAGTCAGAGAGCATACAGAGACTAGTTAGAGGAATAGTCTACCACCTGTCAGACAGCATACAGAGACTAGTTAGAGAGGAATAGTCTACTACCTGTCAGACAGCATACAGAGACTAGTTAGAGGAATAGTCTACCACCTGTCAGACAGCATACAGAGACTAGTTAGAGAGGAATAGTCTACTACCTGTCAGACAGCATACAGAGACTAGTTAGAGGAATAGTCTACCACCTGTCAGACAGCATACAGAGACTAGTTAGAGAGGAATAGTCTACTACCTGTCAGACAGCATACAGAGACTAGTTAGAGGAATAGTCTACCACCTGTCAGACAGCATACAGAGACTAGTTAGAGGAGAGGAATAGTCTACCACCTGTCAGACAGCATACAGAGACTAGTTAGAAGAGAGGAATAGTCTACTACCTGTCAGACAGCATACAGACTAGTTAGAGGAGAGGAATAGTCTACCACCTGTCAGACAGCATACAGAGACTAGTTAGAGGAGAGGAATAGTCTACTACCTGTCAGACAGCATACAGAGACTAGTTAGAGGAGAGGAATAGTCTACCACCTGTCAGACAGCATACAGAGACTAGTTAGAGGAATAGTCTACCACCTGTCAGACAGCATACAGAGACTAGTTAGAGGAATAGTCTACCACCTGTCAGACAGCATACAGAGACTAGTTAGAGGAGAGGAATAGTCTACCACCTGTCAGACAGAATACAGAGACTAGTTAGAGAGGAATAGTCTACTACCTGTCAGACAGCATACAGAGACTAGTTAGAGGAATAGTCTACCACCTGTCAGACAGCATACAGACTAGCTCCTTAAAAAGCCTGCAGTCCACTGTAGTGAAACCTGCTTTTGTAAGCCCAGTCCACTGGAGTGAAACCTGCTTTTGTAAGCCCAGTCCACTGTAGTGAAACCTGCTTTTGTAAGCCCAGTCCACTGGAGTGAAACCTGCTTTTGTAAGCCCAGTCCACTGGAGTGAAACCTGCTTTTGTAAGCCCAGTCATTGTGCAACAAATACAAATTGTCAATGCAATCGTGTGTAAAAATGTTGGCTACTATAAAAATAAAAATAAATATTTCTCAATCCCAACTCGTAAAGTGCGCCTCTCCTTGTCCAATAAGAAGTACAGGCTATATAGCCTGCCTACCATTCACTATCAGCACATCACCTACCACTTGGCAATGTGAGCTTGAGGCAGTATAATTATTTCAAACATGACCATTTTTCTTTAGTTCAAATAATGAGGCATGTCTTACCTTGCTTCAAAGTAGCCGTGCCACAATCCAACCCATCGAAACTCGGAGGCAATTATTTGATAAAAACTCCCTCATGCCATTAACCAGCATTTCTCTCATGTTCTTTTTTTTTCATATCAATTTTCTTTCATTGTCCAGAAGCCAAAGGCACAATCCTGGTCATATTAGCAGCCCACCATAGTCGTTGCTATTGGAGTCCCCCTATTTCTACATTTCTAAAGGATTTGAATCTGTCAAATATGTGACTGACCATCTGAAGATTGGATTTATGTAGCAAAATTTCACTCAGATCTCCAAAATGGTATACCAAACACTGCATTTCTGACCAACAATGGGAAAGTAATTCTGCTTTGAAAGTTGATTATTATTAATAACTTGTAAACTCACTTTTGAGAAAATGGCCTTCGAATATTTTGGTATCTAGTGAAGAGTTCTTCTTTGTCTACACCCATTCAGCATCGTTCACGCCCTCTTATTAAACTTTAGCCCCATCCATTTCATTTTGCTATCAGAGCATACACTTGAAGCTCTGGACGATGATTTATTTACCTCTGGATAACATGAAAACAGCCTAACCAGATCTGCTGGTAACAATTTTGTTACGCTTTTTAGCAAACGTTTACTGACACCGGGCATATTCATAAAGGTAATTGAGGTAATATGTACATGTAGGTAGAGTTATTAAAGAGCCTATGCATAGATGATAAGGGGGGTTTTCAGGAGTCTTATGGCTTTGGCTTACAAGCTGTTTAGAAGCCTCTTGGACCTAGACATGGTGCTCCGGTACCGCTTGCCATGTGGTAACATAAAGAACAGTCTAAGGTTGGGGCGGCTGGAGTTTTTGGCAAATTCTTTGGAGGTCGATCAGCTACCATACCAGGCATGGTGCAGCTGTAGAACCTTTTTAGGATCTGAGGACCCATGCCAAATCTTTTCAGTCTCCTGAGGGGGAATAGGTTCTGTCGTGCCCTCTTCACAACTGTCTTGCTGTGCTTGGACCATGTTAGTTAGTTAGTTAGTTAGTGATGTGGACACCAAGGAACTTGAGGCTCTCAACCTTCTCCACTAAGGACCCGTCAATGAGAATGGGGGCGTGCTTGGTCCTTCTTTTCCTGAAATCATCACCTTTGTTTTGATCACGTTGAGGTAGAAGTTTTTGTCCTTGCACAACGTGGTCAGGTCCCTGACCTCTTTATAGGCTGTCTCATTGTTGTCGGTAGTCAGGCCAACCACTGTTGTGTCATCGGCAAACTTAATGATGGTGTTGGAGTCCCTTGCAGTCATGAGTGAACATGGAGTCCAGGATCCAGTTGCACAGGGAGGTGTTTTATCCCAGGGTCCTAAACTTAGTGATGAGCTTTGAGGACAGTATGGTGTTGAATGCTGAGCTGGAGTCAGTAAATAGCATATTCACATGGAGTTGAAGTCGGACATTTACATACACTTAGGTTGAAGTCATTAAAACTCATTTTTCAACCACTCCACACATTTATTGTTAACAAACTATAGTTTTGGCAAGTCGGTTAGGACATCTACTTTGTGCATGACAAGTCATTTTTCCAATAATTCTTTACAGACAGATTTTATTTATAATTCACTGTATCACAATTCCAGTGGGTCAGAAGTTTACATACACTAAGTTGACTGTGCCTTTAAACAGCTTGGAAAATTCCAGAAAATGATGTCATGGCTTTAGAAGCTTCTAAATGACATCATTTGAGTCAATTGGAGGTGTACCCATGGATGTATTTCAAGGCCTACCATCAAACTCAGTGCCTCTTTGCTTAATATTATTGGAAAATCAAAAGAAATAAGCCAAGACCTCAGAAAAAATATTGTAGACCTGCACAAGGCTGGTTCATCATTGGGAGCAATTTCCAAATGCCTGAAGGTACCACGTTCATCTGTACAAACAATTGTACGCAGGTATATACATCATGGGACCATGATTTAGCTGTACCTGTAAAACAACCATGCTGCTAAGTGATTTAGCTGTACATGTAAAACAACCATGCTGCTAAGTGATTTAGCTGTACCTGTAAAACAACCATGCTGCTAAGTGATTTAGCTGTACCTGTAAAACAACCATGCTGCTAAGTGATTTAGCTGTACCTGTAAAACAACCATGCTGCTAAGTGATTTAGCTGTACCTGTAAAACAACCATGCTGCTAAGTGATTTAGCTGTACCTGTAAAACAACCATGCTGCTAAGTGATTTAGCTGTACCTGTAAAACAACCATGCTGCTAAGTGATGTAGGTTATGTTCTAACAAGGTGTCATGTTTACCCCTGCCTGCCGATGAGTATGAATATAAAACACCTTTAAAAAACAGACACATTTGAACTCCACATTGACACAATTATGACGTGTTACACTCTTCCATGTGCACAGTTCAAATGAAATGGTTTATGGGAAAATGAAATAGACATAGCAGGTCTGGTGAGGAGACGTGTAGAGGAGACCAGACCGGGTGTGCTGTATGTATGATGCATTCAGTGGGACCAGTCAGATCCATCATAATCTCAACCAAACAGACCACTGTTCTCATGTTTGGACATAATGGCTAATGCAAGTCAACAGTGTTCATCTCTAAATGTGTTGGTAAACCCAATGACAGGTATTTTCCAGGATCCTCTTATTCTTATGTGCACTGATGTCTATCGTATGTGTCTAGTAGGGCATATTATGATATCAAAAGTGTTAGCTACCCATTTCATTACTAACACACAGTGTCTAAATAACAAAATCCATCATGTTGTTCTGAGTTGACTAAAGCCTTCTCTCAGTAATTAGTTGTACTACCCCACTACATGTGACATATTGGTTTTGGTAATTGGCTAGATTCCCATAGCTGTGTTCCGTCAATGGAGCCATATTTCCTACATGTGTTGCAGCAGATAATTGCGGTGAATCGTTGTAACCTTTGCTAAACTCCAATGTGTCGAGTAATGAGGATGTCGTGGCATTAACCTCTGCTGATAGTCCATCCAGATGGCCAGGCCTGCCCTTTGAGAGCCCTGCTCCTCTCAGACAGGTGACACTGGCACTATGTAAACTGTGTCTGTACTGTATGATAAAACAAATGCTGGTAAATAAGTCAATTATAGGGGGAATAGAGACAATCATTTGTGATAGCGTTCCAGTAATTTAGTTTGATATAAAACTTTAAAGTAATAGTGAAGCAGTCTAATTATTTATAGCATTAATTATTTATTTTTTCTTATTATTATTTAACCAGGCAAGTCAGTTTAGAACAAATTCTTATTTACAATGACAGCCTAGGAACAATGGGTTAACTACCTTGTTCAGGGGCAGAACGACAGATTTTTACCTTGGCAGCCCTGGGATTTAATCTAGCAACCTTTCGGTTACTGGCCCAACACTCTACCCACTAGTCTACATGCCGCCCCAATTAGTGGAATATCTGATTTCATTGAGGTGCAAAGAGCCAAACAACTGTTGTATTTTAAGAATGTGAGTATAGAAGGGAAAACACGAGTTTGTTAACAGTAAACTAGCACAGTGCTGCTGAATCCTATTTCTGAGCCCCTGCTAAGAGATTATGAGTTTTGTTTTCTTCAGGACCTCTGGATGTATCCTCAGTGGTGTAAAAAGTCGCCCATTTCCATACTTGAGTAAAAGTAAAGATACCTTAAAAGAAAATGACACAAGTAAAAGTAAATCACCTCGTAAAGTACTGCTTGAGTAAAAGTCTAAAAATACTCACCTCGAACTGGACAAAGAGTTGTTCTTTAATGAGTCGGACGGGAAAGATTGTAAGCAACAGTGTATGGTGTTATCTGTGTTATCTGTTACGTTTTTAGGTATTTTTCTTAAAGCTGCATTGTTGGTTAAACTTCTCTAGGATAGGGGGTGGTATTTTCACGTCCGGATGAAAAGCGTGCCCAAAGTAAACTGCCTGCTACTCAGGCCCAGAAGCTAAGATATGCATATTATTAGTCGATTTGGATAGAAACTCTGAAGTTTCTAAAACTGTTTGAATGATGTCTGAGGGCAAACCATCCAGGATTGTTTTTTATTTTGAGGTCACTCTCTTTTCAGTGGGGTTTCTATGGGGATCTAGATTTCTAAGGCACTTGCTTGCAGTTCCTATCGCTTCCACTGGATGTCAACAGTCTTTAGAAATTGGTTGATATTTTTCCTTTGAGAAGTGAAGAAGTAGGGCAGTTCAGAACGAGGGTCGAGTGAAGTGTACTGTTTGTTAGAGGCACACGACCTGAAAGCTCGCTCCACTTTGTTTTTATTCGCTATTGAACGCAGTTTATCCCGTCTTAAATTTGATCTATTATTTACTTTAAAAAACACCTAAAGTTGTATTAGGAAAGTTGTTTGAAATGTTTGGACACAGATTACAGATAATTTATGAGATATTTTGTAGTCCTGTTGTGCTTGTTGGAACCGGTGTTTTTCTGGATCAAACATGCCAAGTAAATGGACATTTTGGATGTACAACGATGGAAAATATCGAACAAAAGGAAAATCTGTGATTTTTACGGGACATATTGAAGTGCCAACAGAAGAAGCTCGTCAAAGGTAATGCATGAATTATATCGTTATTTCTGATTTTCTTGGCGCGCCTGGCGGGTTGAATTATGATTGTCTCTGTTTGTTTGTTGGGGTGCTGTCCTCAGATAATAGCATGGTTTGCTTTCGCCGTAAAGCCTTTTTGAAATCTGACATGTTGGCTGGATTAACAACAAGTGTTGCTTTAAATTGGTGTATTGCATGTGTGATTTCATGAAAGTTTAATATTTATAGTAATTTAATTTGAATTTGGCGCTAGGCCATTTCACCGGATGTTGTCAAATCGATCCCTATGAAGATTAAGGGCTTGTAAGTAAGCATTTTTATTCGACACATGTGACAAATACAATTGGATTTGATTTAACTGTACACCAGGTGTACATCAGGTGAGGAAACTAGATTCAGCCGCCGGACGATTTCTGTCAGAGCGAATGGTCACTTGGGGCCGGAACATAATTATAATTATAAACTCAGCTCAAAAAGAAATTGTATTTGATAATAACAATAATTTCATGCCTTGATTAAATTGAGAAAGGGTCACGTTTCTTTTTTTTTTGTGGGAATACTTGGAAACAGTTTTCTTAATTTAATAAATGTTTGCTGATTTCCTGGTAATTTTACAGTCTTTTTTTTAACAAAAATCCTTCTATGTAGTAAAATCTTACTCGTGGGCCCTTTGTTGCCGACCCCTGCTGTACACAGTGCATAGATATAGGATGTTGTTGACCGCCCCTCCATACTATTCAAAATGGCCAACACCCCTTAGGGAGGATCGTTGACCATAAAAGGTCATAACATCTGAAAGTGATATATTTGTTGTCTAGGTGCTGAAGTTCTATAAAGCCCTCAATACAGAGTACACTATGAAGACGAGACAAATGGACAGAGAGCCGTATAACCTTTGTAACATTCGGGGAGATATCAACAGAAAAGCATGAAGGAAGAGAGAGAAATCAGAGAATCCTGGTCCAACCCCTACAGGGCAACTGGCTACTGGCATTTTCCCTGCAATTTGTTATAAGAGATTGAATTTACATTTAGATTTAATAAGGACCATAGGCATGGCCCCAAACAAGAATCAATCATCAGCAAGGAGCAAATGAGGTGTAGGCCAGGGGAGAGGAGAGAAGGAGGTGTAGGCCAGGGAAGAGGAGAGAGAGGAGGATGTGCTGGGCAGGGAAGAGGAGAGAAGGTGGTACAGGCCAAGGGAGAGGAGAGAAGGTGGTACAGGCCAAGGGAGAGGAGAAAATGTGGTGCAGGCCAAGGGAGAGGAGAGAAGGTGGTACAGGCCAAGGGAGAGGAGAGAAGGTGGTACAGGCCAGGGAAGAGGAGAGAAGGTGGTGCTGGCTAGGGGAGAGGAGAGAAGGTAGTGCTGGCTAGGGGAGAGGAGAGAAGGAGGTGCTGGCTAGGGAGAGGAGAGAAGGTGGTGCTGGCTAGGGAGAGGAGAGGAGGTGGTGCTGGCTAGGGGAGAGGAGAGAAGGTGGTGCTGGCTAGGGGAGAGGAGAGAAGAAGGTGCTGGCTAGGGGAGAGGAGAGAAGGTGCTGGCTAGGGGAGAGGAGAGAAGGAGGTGCTGGCTAGGGGAGAGGAGAGAAGGAGGTGCTGACCAGAGGAAAGGAGAAAACCAGTGGACTGGCTCTTGATTAGTAGCGCTGGAATACACATACTAGCACGCAAGACACAGATACACACAGACACACAAACGCTTGCACACACACAACACACACACACACAACATACACAACACAACACCGCTGGTCAGAAGAAGTACGCACTCATCTAACCCAGATCCAAAGCACGTGTCCACCTGCAGGATTCTTAAAATAACACACAGTAAGACGTTTCAGCTGAGTAAAATATGGCACAGGACAGTTATTGAACTAAATAAATACAAATGTACTGTAATTAAACTGCTAGATATAATGCCAGATCTGACTGGGGATACTCCAGGTACAAGTCTGGGGTTTTACCGGTTAGGTGACATGTTAAGTTTAATAATATCCTCTTGAAACTAGGGGGCACTATTTCCATTTTTGGAAAAATAATGTTCCCAAAGTAAACGGGCTATTTCTCAGGACCAGAAGCTAGAATATGCATATACTTGACAGCTTAGGATAGAAAACACTCTAAAGTTTCCAAAACTTTTGTCTGTGAGTATAACAGAACTGATATTGCAGGCGAAAGCCTGTGAAAAGTCCAATCAGAAAGTGACTCTTATTTTGAAACCCCTGTGTTCCTATGCATCCCTATTGCCCATTGAAAGGGATATCAACCAGATTGCTTTTTCTATGGCTTCCCTAATGTGTCTACAGCCACTAGACATAGTTTCAGGCTTTTATATTGAAAAATTAGTGTGAACGACAACATTGCGAAAGTGGTCAGGTGGTGGCTCTCAGAGTGATTTGTGCGTAATAGACAAAGGTGGCCATTGTTCCTCTCGCTCCTACTGAAAAGCCAATTGTCCCATTTGATATATTATCGAATAGATATTTGAAAAACACCTTGACGATTGATTATAAAAAACGTTCGCCATGTTTCTGTCGATATTATGGATCTAATTTGGAGTTTTTTTCGGCTTTGTCGTGACCGCAATTTCCGGTGGATTTCTCAACAAAACGTGGACATGAAACGGAGGTATTTCGGGTATAAAAATAATCTTTATGGAACAAAAGGAACAGTTGCTGTCTAACTGGGATTCTCATGAGTGAAAACATCTGAAGCTCATCAAAGGTAAACGATTTAATTTGATTGCTTTTCTGATTTTCCTGACCAAGCTTCCTGCTGCTAGCTGGACACAATGCTATGCTAGGCTATCGATAAATTTACACAAACGCTTGTCTTGCTTTGGCTGTAAAGCATAATTTCAAAATCTAAGATGACAGGGTAATTAACAAAAGGCTAAACTGTGTTTCACTATGTTTCACTTGTGATTTCATGAATATGAATATTTTCTAGTAATATTTTTTGACCGTTGCGCTATGCTAATTAATGTAGTTGATGACGATTCTCCCTGATCCGGGATGGGTAGTTTTAAGAGGTTTTAAGTCTCCTGCAAAACTGACAAGATTAAGTATTTAAAATGTATATTTTCATGAGCCGTCGTGAGGTTGGGTCTATGGGACTCATTAGAGAACTTTAAACAGGGGTGTGTCTTGAACGTATCTCACCCCCGATCTCTCCCTGGACTCATACAGCAGATTTCTGATTTCGTAAAGGGAGAACTCTGAGGTCCGGATTGGATGCGTGTAGAAACTGTCCCATTGTGGAGAATATCCTTACTCAGTATAACAATGAAGGACATGCGTATCTGGAGCATGTCTACTCCTTAGATCTAATAAAATATCAGATACTGAGAAATATTTGAGTAAAGATATCGCCTTTTTTTGACCCATTTTGCCCGGTGACTAACATTGAAACCTAGAAGGATATTTTTAGTAGCAAGAGGGGAGTGTTCTCCTCTAAATATATTAGAACACAATATACCCAAATTGTATCCAAAACTTCTATCTGTTGTGCATCTGGGACAAAACAAGCAGCGCTTACAGTACAGTATATTACTACCACTACAGTATATTACTACCAGTACATTATATTTCTACCAATACATTATATTACTTCCACTACAGTATATTCTACCAATACATTATATTAATACCACTACAGTATATTACTACCAGTACAGAATATTGCTATCACTAAAGTATACTAATACCACTACAATATATTACTACCAGTACAGTATATTACTACCACTACAGTATAACCCTACCACTACAGTGTATTACTACCACTAAAGTATGTATATTACTACCACTAGAATATATTCTACCAGTACAGTATATTCCTACCAGTACCATACATTTCCACCAGTACAGTATATTCTAACAGTACATTGAATTACTACCTCTACAGTATATTCTACCAGTACAGTATATTCCTACCAGTACCATACATTTCTACCAGTACAGTATATTCTAACAGTACATTGAATTACTACCTCTACAGTATATACTACCAGTGCAGTATATTACTACTACTACAGAATATTACTACAACTACAGTATATTACTACCATTATATTACTACCAGTACCATGCATTACTACCTGAACCATATATTACTACCAGTACAGAATATTCTACCAGTACAGTATATTCTACCAAAACACTATTTTACTACCATTATATTACTACCAGTACAGTATATTACTACTACTACAGTATATTCTACCAATACATTATATTAATACCACTACAGTATATTACTACCAGTACAGAATATTGCTATCACTAAAGTATACTAATACCACTACAATATATTACTACCAGTACAGTATATTACTACCACTACAGTATAACCCTACCACTACAGTGTATTACTACCACTAAAGTATGTATATTACTACCACTAGAATATATTCTACCAGTACAGTATATTCCTACCAGTACCATACATTTCCACCAGTACAGTATATTCTAACAGTACATTGAATTACTACCTCTACAGTATATTCTACCAGTACAGTATATTCCTACCAGTACCATACATTTCTACCAGTACAGTATATTCTAACAGTACATTGAATTACTACCTCTACAGTATATACTACCAGTGCAGTATATTACTACTACTACAGAATATTACTACAACTACAGTATATTACTACCATTATATTACTACCAGTACCATGCATTACTACCTGAACCATATATTACTACCAGTACAGAATATTCTACCAGTACAGTATATTCTACCAAAACACTATTTTACTACCATTATATTACTACCAGTACAGTATATTACTACTACTACAGTATATTTTACTACTACAGTATATTACTACCACTACAGTATATTACTATCAGTACCGTATATTACTACTACGACAGTATATTCTACCACTAGAGTATATTACTACCACTACAGTATATTCTACCACTACAGTATATTACTACCACTACAGTATATTCTACTACTACAGTATATTACTACTACTACAGTATATTCTACCAGTGCAGTATTTTACTACCACTACAGTATATTACTACTACTACAGTATATTCTACAACTACAGTACATTACTACCAATACAGTATGTTACTACCACCACAGTATATTACTACTGGTACAGTGTATTACTACTACTACAGTATATTCTACCACCACAGTATATTACTACCAGTACAGTGTATTACTACAACTACAGCATATTCTGCAGATGGAGGCAAAACGGTAATGATATCCAAAGTGCCTCGGTGACATTTCCAGGGGTGAAATCTTTTCTCAAGCCCATGGTGGTAACACCCCACATAAAGAACAGAGATAATAAGGCGACGGGCCCATACATAGTGTGTCATGTTTTTTTGTCCTGAGTGTGCAATAATCAAGGTAGACGAATCCTCTTAAGCAAAAGAGAGAGCCCTCTTGGAAATAAATGGTTATCTTCTCTTTGTTTTTCATTTTAATGGGCCAGGGACTTGGGCGATTCACAGAGAAAACACCACAAAACAAACACTCAGGCACGCACACACACACACAAACAGCCGTTCTGAGATAATGAGATTAGTGGCCCTGACCTTGTCTAATGCTACTCCGTCATATTTACCTGATGTTGTTTTGAGTGGCATGGACGCTCGGGGATAAAGGACATGAAATAGATTGGCAAAAACAAAGTCATCAGGCCTCAAGATCGTTAAAAGTAGTGAACCAAGATGCAGCGTGGTATGTTTAAATCCTCTTTATTAGGAAAATAAACTCTTTATATTAGCACCTTATCGCTAATGTAACACAGCCTGCACCTTATCCCTACTGTAACACAGCCTGCACCTTATCCCTACTGTAACACAGCCTGCACCTTATCCCTAATGTATCACAGCCTGCACCTTATCGCAAATGTAACACAGCCTGCACCTTATCGCAAATGTAACACAGCCTGCACCTTATCCTGACAGTAACACAGCCTGCACCATATCCCTACTGTAACACAGCCTGCACCTTATCCTGACAGTAACAAAGCCTGCACCTTATCCCTGCTGTAACAAAGCCTGCACCTTATCCCTACTGTAACACAGCCTGCACCTTATCCCTACTGTAACACAGGCTGCACCTTATCCCTAATGTATCACAGCCTGCACCTTATCGCAAATGTAACACAGCCTGCACCTTATCCCTACTGTAACACAGCCTGCAACTTATCCCTACTGTAACACAGCCTGCACCTTATCCCTACTGTAACACAGCCTGCAACTTATCCCTACTGTAACACAGGCTGCACCTTATCCCTACTGTAACACAGCCTGCACCTTATCCTGACAGTAACAAAGCCTGCACCTTATCCCTGCTGTAACAAAGCCTGCACCTTATCCCTGCTGTAACACAGCCTGCACCTTATCCCTACTGTAACACAGCCTGCACCTTATCTCTACTGTAACACAGCCTGCACCTTATCTCTACTGTAACAGCCTGCACCTTATCCCTGCTGTAACAAAGCCTGCACCTTATCCCTACTGTAACACAGCCTGCACCTTATCCCTGCTGTAACACGGCCAGCACCTTATCCCTACTGTAACACAGCCTGCACCTTATCCCTACTGTAACACAGCCTGCACCTTATCCCTACTGTAACACAGCCTGCACCTTATCCCTACTGTAACACAGCTTGCACCTTATCCTGACTGTAACAAAGCTTGCACCTTATCCCTGCTGTAATACAGCCTGCACCTTATCCTGACTGTAACACAGCCTGCACCTTATCCCTACTGTAACACAGCCTGCACCTTATCCTGACTGTAACACAGCCTGCACCTTATCCCGACTGTAACACAGCCTGCACCTTATCCCTACGGTAACACAGCCAGCACCTTATCCTGACTGTAACACAGGCTGCACCTTATCCCTACTGTAACACAGCCTGCACCTTATCCCTACTGTAACACAGGCTGCACCTTATCCCTAATGTATCACAGCCTGCACCTTTTCGCAAATGTAACACAGCCTGCACCTTATCCCTACTGTAACACAGCCTGCACCTTATCCCTACTGTAACACAGCCTGCAACTTATCCCTACTGTAACACAGCCTGCACCTTATCTCTACTGTAACAGCCTGCACCTTATCCCTGCTGTAACAAAGCCTGCACCTTATCCCTACTGTAACACAGCCTGCACCTTATCCCTACTGTAACACAGCCAGCACATTATCCCTACTGTAACACAGCCTGCACATTATCCCTACTGTAACACAGCCTGCACCTTATCCCTACTGTAACACAGCCTGCACCTTATCCCTACTGTAACACAGCCTGCACCTTATCCTGACTGTAACAAAGCTTGCACCTTATCCCTGCTGTAATACAGCCTGCACCTTATCCTGACTGTAACACAGCCTGCACCTTATCCCTACTGTAACACAGCCTGCACCTTATCCCTACTGTAACACAGGCTGCACCTTATCCCTAATGTATCACAGCCTGCACCTTATCGCAAATGTAACACAGCCTGCACCTTATCCCTACTGTAACACAGCCTGCAACTCATCCCTACTGTAACACAGGCTGCACCTTATCCCTACTGTAACACAGCCTGCAACTTATCCCTACTGTAACACAGGCTGCACCTTATCCCTACTGTAACACAGCCTGCAACTTATCCCTACTGTAACACAGGCTGCACCTTATCCCTACTGTAACACAGCCTGCAACTTATCCCTACTCTAACACAGCCTGCAACTTATCCCTACTGTAACACAGCCTGCAACTTATCCCTACTGTAACACAGCCAGAACCTTATCCCTACTGTAACACAGCCTGCACCTTATCCCTGCTGTAACACAGCCTGCCTGTAACATAACACAGGTCAAACAAGAGGAGGATTTCATCACAGACATAAGAACATTCCTCGTAACAGGCAAAATGGTTCGTATTTTGTTGATCTCGTCGTACACCATCAAGTTTAGTATTAAACATTTATATTTACACTCTGGTTGTACTCCCTCCCTCCCATCCCATCCCCCTGTCTACTGACCCTGATTTCTGTGGTTTCTGTAGAAATGCATGAATGTATGAATGAGAATGAAGTATCTCACAATATTTTTATCTGGATCTTTGACATTCCCCCTCTTTCTGAGATAAGGAGGGAAGGAGGGAGGAGGGGTGGAGGAAGGAGGGAAGGAGGGAAGGAGGGAGGAGTGAGGAAGAAAGGAAGGAAGCAAGGAAGCAAGGAAGGAAGGAAGCAAGGAAGGAAGGAAGGAAGGAAGGAAGGAAGGAAGGAATGAAGGAAGGAAGGAGGGAAGGAGGAAGGAGGGAGGGATGGAAGAGGAAGAAGGAAGGAGTGGAGGAGGAAAGGTTGAAGGAGGAAAAAGGAATGGACGAAGGAGGCATGGAGGGAAGGAGGGAAGAAGGAAAGGAGGAAAGGTTGAAGGAGGAAAAAGGAATGGAGGAAGGAGGCATGGAGGGAAGGAGGGAGGAAGGAAAGGTTGAAGGAAGAAAAAGGAATGGAGGAAGGAGGCATGGAGGGAAGGAGGGAGGAAGGAAAGGTTGAAGGAGGAAAAATGAATGGAGGAAGGAGGCATGGAGGGAAGGAGGGAGGAAAGAAGGAGGAAAGGTTGAAGGAGGAAAATGGAATGGAGGGAAGGAGGACTGGAGCCCATCAGGATTCAGACGCAGTCCTTCACAGGCCTCTTGTCTTCTACTCCTCTGTCAGTGGGGTCATCGATGGACATCATGAAAACATCTCCTTGTCTTGTCAGGGCTGGTAATACAGCAATAGACAGGGCTGGGATAAATACCTTGCTGACAAATACATGTTCTTTAATAAAGGAGGCATTAATCGCAGGCTTTGTGAGACGTGTGTCCTTATGACAAAGGAGAGAGGCATTTATCAGTCTGTTCCCCACATGGCCCCACAAGAGCAGTTGATGAATTACCCCCAGCCTCCGAGGCAACGCTGCACGCATGCTCTGCCTTCATCTACAAGCCGTTTGGCACCAAATCCACATGAGTGGTCTCAGTACACACACACACACACCCACACACACACACACACACACACAGTCCTTCCTCCTGTCACATCGTGCGCAGTTCATCTCTGCTGCCACCAACACACACACGGACACACACCCCACACCATCTTTTTTCTCTTAATGACCTTCATAATGTTGTCCATAATTCATAGAGCCAATACCTGGACAAGAGTTCTGGCTCTAATAAGTAATTAAGTAATTAAGGCATAAGTGACAAGCCCAGGGATTGGCCAGGTACTCTGAACTACAGACGCTGAGCTGTAAATATTTAACGTTCCTCCATGTCCAGTGTGCTACATTGTTTAAAGACTACCTGCATCTGCTGGTTGCTAGGATTTTATGACCAGTGGACCGCCCCTCTCTCTCTGTCTCTGTCTCTCTCTCTGTCTCTCTCTCTCTGTCTCTCACTCTCTGTCTCTCATTCTCTGTATCTCACTCTCTGTCTCTCATTCTCTGTCTCTCTCTCTCTGTCTCTCATTCTCTGTCTCTCATTCTCTGTCTCTCTCTCTGTCTCTCACTCTCTGTCTCTCTCTCTGTCTCTCATTCTCTGTATCTCTCTCTCTGTCTCTCATTCTCTGTCTCTCATTCTCTGTCTCTCTCTCTGTCTCTCACTCTCTGTCTCTCTCTCTGTCTCTCATTCTCTGTATCTCACTCTCTGTCTCTCATTCTCTGTATCTCACTCTCTGTCTCTCATTCTCTGTCTCTCTCTCTGTCTCTCATTCTCTGTCTCTCTGTCTCTGTCTCTCATTCTCTGTCTCTGTCTCTGTCTCTGTCTCTGTCTCTGTCTCTGTCTCTGTCTCTGTCTCTCTGTCACTGTCTCTGTCCCTGTCTCTCTCTCTGTCTCTCACTCTGTCTCTCATTCTCTGTCTCTGTCTCTCTCTCTGTCTCTCTCGGTTTCTCTGTCTCTTTCTGTCTCTCTCTGTCCCTCTCTCTCTGTCTCTGTCTCTCAGTATCTGTCTCTCTCTCTCTGTCTCTCTCTCTCTCTCTCTGTCTCTGTCTCACTCTCTCTCTCTGTCTCTGTCTCACTCTCTTTCTCTGTCTCGCTCGCTCTCTCTCTCTGTCTCTCTCTCTGTTTCTGTCTCTCTCTGTCTCTCTCTCTCAATGAAGGTCTACAGTAGCCTCAACAGCACTCTGCAGGGTAGCACTATGGTGCAAAAGTTTACATACACTGTGTTGACTGAAAATTCCAGAAAATGATGTCATGGCTTTAGACGTTTCTGATCGGATAATTGACATCATTTGATATAATTGGAGGTGTACCTGTGGATGTATTTCAAGGCCTACCTTCAAACTCAGTGGCTCTTTGCTTGACATCATGGGAAAATCAAAAGAAATCAGCCAAGACCTCAGAAACAGATTGTAGACCTCCACAAGTCTGGTTCATCCTTGGGAGAAATTTCCAAATGCCTGAATGTACCCCGTTCATTGGTACAAACAATAGTACGCAAGTATAAACACCATGGGACAATGCAGCCGTTATACTGCTCAGGAAGGAGACGCATTCTGTGTCCTAGAGACGTACTTTGGTACGAAAAGTGCAAATCAATCCCAGAACAACAGCAAAGAACCTTGTGAAGATGCTGCAGGAAACAGGTACAAAAGTATATTTTTTCCACAGTAAACCAAGTCCTATATCGACATAACCTGAAAGGCCCGTCAGCAAGGAAGAAGACACTTTTCCAAAACTGCCATAAAAAAATCATTTTTGGATGGTACCTTTTTGGAGAAATGTCCTCTGGACTGATGAATCAAAAACAGAAGTTTTTGGCCATAATGACCATCGTTATGTTTGGAGGAAAAAGGGGGAGGATTTCAAGCTGAAGAACCCTATCCCAACCATGAAGCACCGAGGTAGCAGCTTTATGTTGTAGGGGTGCTGCAGGAGGGACTGGTGCACTTCACAAAATAGATGGCATCATGCGGAGGGAAAAGTATGTGGATATATTGAAGTAACATCTCAAGACATCAGTCAGGAAGTTAAAAGCTTGGTCGCAAATCTGTCTTCCAAATGGACAATGACCCCAAGCATACTTCTGAAGTTGTGGCAAAATGGCTTAAGGACAACAAAGTCAAGGTATTGGAGTGGCCATCACAAAGCCCTGACCTTAATCCAATAGAGAATTTGTGGACAGAACTGAAAAAGCATGTGCGAGCAAGGAGGCCAACAAACCTGACTCAGTTACACCAGCTCTGTCAGGAGGAATGGGTCAAAATTCACCCAACTTATTGTGGGAAGCTTGTGGAAGGCTACCCGAAACGTTTGACCCAGGTTAAACAATTTAAAGGCAATTCTACCAAATACTAATTGAGTGTATGTAAACAGGTGATCTAGAATTTTTTTCCCCCTCTGGTTGCACATTTAACATGTTGATAGAGATTTGGTAGAACTGATTTAAGTTTCCCTGCATTAAGTCTCCGGCCACTAGGAGTGCCGCCTCTGGGTGAGCGGTTTCCTGTTTGCTTATTTCCTTATACAGCTGACTGAGTGCGGTTTTAGTGCCAGCATCTGTTTGTGGTGGTAAATAAACAGCCACGAAAAGTATAGCTGAGAACTCTCTAGGCAAGTAGTGTGGCCTGCAATTTATCACAATATACTCTACTTCAGGCGAGCAAAATCTAGAGACTTCCTTAGATTTCGTGCACCAGCTGTTATTCATAAATATGCACAGACCGCCCCACTGGTGTTACCGGAGTGGGCTATTCTATCCTGCCGGTGCAGCGTGTATCCCGCTAGCTGAATATCCATGTCTTCATTCAGCCACGATTCCGTGAAGCATCGGATTTTACAGTTTTTGATGTCCCGCTGGTAGGATATTCGTGATCGTACCTCGTCTAGTTTATTGTCCAATGATTGTACGTTGGTGAGTAATATTGACGGTAACGGCAGCATTCCTAGGTTTCTTCTGCGCGTCCTGATGAGGCATCCGGCTCTTCGTCCTCTGCGTCGCTTCCTTTTGCGAATAATTGGGATGTCTGACCTGTGGGGTGTTTGGAGAATATCGTGTGAGTCCTGCTTGTTGTTGTTGTTGTTGACGAAGATATTTTATTCCGTAAGATACGGTTGCAGAAACATGTACAAAATCATTTACAATTTACAAATACAAAAAAACAAACACATAATAGCACAATTGGTTAGGAGACGGTAAAATGGCGGCCATCTCCCAGTACCAGAACTGACTCAAACACCCATCTCAGAGGGATGCTATGTTAGGTAGCTGGCTATGACTATCCAACACAGCACCAAGTCAAGATTTTGGTTTTATTAATTTATTGCCATCGGGTCCTGCCAGTGTAACTGCTTACTCACTATGCACTGTAATGTTACTGCATGATTGAAGCTGTTTTACTAAAATTTTAGTTCTATTAGCTATGTTGACTATGATGCTACTTTAGCTAAAATGGGGACAGCGATGTAGGCTGTGTGTAACGGTTATGATATGGTTTGGCTTGGAAAGGTTTTTTAGCCTGGTCACGTACAGCTTGTGCACATTTGCATTGAAGTTCATAAACGAAGGGAAGAGGTGAGAGGAGGAGAGCACATTGATGCAAGAAGGAATTCAACGTGGCTGCTATGAAACAACTGTGTTTATGCGTGATCAGTGGTGTATTCATTCAGCCAATTCTGTTGAAAAACGTTTCTTAAATGGAAGCAAACGAAAAAATGAATGAAAATACCTGAATTTGTCCAATTGAAACTCTCGTTTGCAACCGTTGGACTAATAAACACAACCTAAATAAGCTAGATACAGGCAAGCTTGTGCAAGACGGTATTGAACGTGTTACTGTCTGTCCTTGTGTCGTCTAAAAAAATGTCTCTCGACCTGTGTGCACCCAAGATGTAAATTGTAATTCATAGGCTAGGTTGTAGCAACCTCATGATGGGTATTGGGAAAATGTGATTATCATGTAGTAGCCTACACCTATCGATGTTACGTTGAACTGGGTGAATGGAATATGAATGATAGTCATCCAACATGCTGTAATAGAAATAAGGCCATGCTCTTGGAAAAACTAATAAAAATGTCCTCCCTCATCATAAATGACACTGACTGCCACTGGTACACACACAGGCACGCAGGTAAACACACAGGCATGCAGGTACACACACAGGCATGCAGGTAAACACACAGGTACACACACAGGCACGCAGGTAAACACACAGGCACACAGGTACACACACAGGCACACAGGTACACACACAGGCACACAGCTAAACACACAGGCACCCAGGTAAACACACAGGCACACAGGTACACACACAGGCACACAGGTAAACACACAGGCATGCAGGTAAACACACAGGCACACAGGTACACACACAGGCACGCAGGTAAACACACAGGCACGCAGGTAAACACACAGGCACACAGGTACAAAAACAGGCACACAGGTAAACACACAGGCATGCAGGTACACACACAGGCACACAGGTAAACACACAGGCATGCAGGTAAACACACAGGCACACAGGTACACACACAGGCACACAGGTAAACACACAGGCACACAGGTACACACACAGGCACGCAGGTAAACACACAGGCACGCAGGTAAACACACAGGCACGCAGGTAAACACACAGGCACGCAGGTAAATACACAGGCACACAGGTACACACACAGGCACACAGGTAAACACACAGGCACGCAGGTAAACACACAGGCACGCAGGTAAACACACAGGCACACAGGTAAACACACAGGCATGTAGGTACAATACACACAGGCATGCAGGTAAACACACAGGCACACAGGTAAACACACAGGCACGCAGGTACAATACACACAGGCAAGCAGGTAAACACACAGGCACGCAGGTAAACACACAGGCACGCAGGTACACACACAAGCACGCAGGTAAACACACAGGCATGTAGGTACAATACACAGGCACGCAGGTACAATACACACAGGCACGCAGGTAAACACACAGGCACACAGGTAAACACACAGGCACGCAGGTAAACACACAGGCACACAGGTAAACACACAGGCACGCAGGTACGATACACACAGGCACGCAGGTAAACACACAGGCACACAGGTACACACACAGGCACACAGGTAAACACACAGGCACACAGGTACACACACAGGCACGCAGGTAAAAACACAGGCACACAGGTAAACACACAGGCACACAGGTAAACACACAGGCACACAGGTAAACACACAGGCAAGCAGGTACACACAGAAGGGCTCAGTGAGCAGAGTGGCCTTTCTTCACTCTAATTGGTGGTGTTGATTTTAAAATAAAACATAGAATGACTAAAACATGATCCTAAATACAAACCATCCACTGAAGTGAATACCATTGGTGTTAAATATGAGTTTCATCATGAAATACCCATTCTATATTTTTTACACACATTTATTTCTTTTACAATGTCAATATGTATTCCTCGATTGAAAATATTGCCATTGTTAGTTTGATGCTTTTTTCATTAATTAGGCTCTTTTTTTCTTGAACCATATGGTGTCTCTACTAGAAACTCATGGACAATATGGACACAGATATAAAAAATATTTTCTACATATGAATACATTTTATTTCATTCAAGTAATAATTACCGAAGTTACGATATATTGCCATAGATTTTCTGTTAATCAGAAAGTTTCCAAGAACTTTGGTAAATTACCAGTAGCTTTGCAACTCTGGTCGTAAGACTCCCAACATGGCGGCACATTAGAATCTGCTCTTATAAAAAAGAATCTGCTTATATTATTCAAATTAACTTTGATAACTTTCAAACACATTTCAAACTACTGTAATGGACTCTCACTTTACATGTTATTTCATTCTTCTCCTATTCTGCATGTGATCTACTGCAGAGGACTCCCCTGCTAGCTAAAACAATTAATTATGCATGGTTTTAAATATGTATTGCATGCTTTTTTTATTTGATTATAGTTGACACATATATATTTATTTTTCCAAATGATTTAAGATCTAAATTAAAGTACTCCCCAACTGTTTTGGAGAGGTGCCTGATTTCATTAAGGTCCCGAGCTATTCGCTAACATCACAATTCCATTTTCACTAACCGCCACACACAAACATCCTGTGGCATCTCACAACCATCCATAACCATATAACCTCTCACAAACAGCCCTTAATCCTCTTGATTTCCCTCCCAGCACTTACAGTCCTTTCCCAACACATATGGTCCCTTCAGAAAGTAATCACACCCTTTAACTTCTTCCACATGATGTTGTATTACAGACTGAATTTAAATTTGATTAAATGTGCTTTTTCTTTGGTCACTGGACTACACACAATACCCCATAATGTCAAAGTGGAATTATGTTTTTTAATTGTTTCTTACAAATTAATAAAACAACAAAAAGCTTGAATGTCTTGAGTCAATAAGTATTCAACCCCTTTGTAAACATTGACTTCAGGAAACAGCAGAGGGAGCATCCCCCCATCCACATCAACGGGACAGTAGTGGAGAAGGTGGATAGTTTTAAGTTCCTCGGTGTACACATCACAGACAAACGGTCCACCCACACAGACAGCGTGGTGAATGCGCAACATCGCCTCTTCAACCTCAGGCTTGTTACCTGAAACACTCACACATTTTTACAGATGCACAATCAAGAGCATCCTGTCGGACTGTATCTGGTACGGCAACTGCTCCGCCCACAACCGCAAGGCTCTCCAGAGGGTGGTGCGGTCTGCACAACGCATCACCGGGGGCAAACTACCTGACCTCCAGGACACCTACAGCATCCGATGTCACAGGAAGGCCAAAAAGATCATCAAGGACAACAACCACCCGAGCCACTGCCTGTTCACACCACTATAATCCAGAAGGTGAGGTCAGTACAGGTGCATCAAAGCTGGGACCGAGAGACTGAAAAACTGTTTCTATCTCAAGGACATCAGACTGTTATACAGCCATCACTAACATAGAGTGGCTGATGCCAACATACAGACTCAAATCTCTTGCCACTTTAAAAACTTCTTATGGCTGGGGGGCAGTATTGAGTAGCTTGGATGAATAAGTTGCCCAAAGTAAATGGCCTGCTATTCAGTCTCAGTTGCTAATATATGCATATTATTATTAGTATTGGATAGAAAACACTCAAACATTTCTGTGGATATGTATACCAAACGCGCTAACTAACGGCGGTATTTGGACATAAATAACTGACATTATCGAACAAAACAAACATCTATTGTGGACCTGGGATTCCTGGAGTGCTTTCTGATGAAGATCATCAAAGGTAAGGGAATATTTATCATGTAATTTCTTGTTTATGTTGACGCCAACATGGCGGCTATTGTGACTTTTTCTACTGAGCTCCGTCTCAGATTATTGCATGGTTTGCTTATTCCATAAAGTTTTTTTGAAATCAGACACAGCGGTTGCATTAAGGAGAGGTATATCTATAATTCCATGTGTATAACTTGTATTATCATCTACATTTATGATGACTATTTCTGTTGAATGATGTGGCTATGCAAAATCACTGGATGTTTTTGGAACTAGTGAATGTAACGCGCCAATGTAAACTCATATTTTGATAAATACGAACTTTATCAAACAAAACATACATGTATTGTGTAACATGAAGTCCTATGAGTGTCATCTGATGAAGATCATCAAAGGTTAGTGATTAATTTTTCTCTCTATTTGTGCTTTTTATGACTCCTCTCTTTGGCTGGGAAAATGGCTGTTTTTATTGTGGTTTGGTTGTGACCTAACATAATCGTTTGTGGTGCTTTCGCCGTAAAGCCTATTTGAAATCGGACACTGTGGTGGGATTAACAACAAGACTACCTTTAAAACGGTATTAGAAACATGTATGTTTGAGGACTTTTAATTTTGAGATTTTTTATGTTTTTCATTTGCTGCCCTGCACTTTCACTACCTGCCCTCCAGGACACCTACAGCACCCGATGTCACAGGAAGACCAAAAAGATCATCAAGGACAACCACCCGAGCCACGGCCTGTTCACCCTGCTATCATCCAGAAGGTGAGGTCAGTACAGGTGCATCAAAAGCTGGGACCGAGAGACTGAAAAATAGCTTCTATCTCAAGTCCATTAGACTGTTAAATAGCCATCATTAGCTGCCCTCAACCCAGAACCCTGCCCTGAACTTAATTACTGTCACTAGCCGGCTACCACCCGGGCACTCAACCCTGCAGCTTAGAGACTGCTGCCCGATATGCATAGACATGGAATCACTGGTCACTTTAATACTTTTTACAGACTGTTAAACTCATTTCATATGTATAGACTGTATTCTAGTCAATGCCACTCCGACATTGCTTGTCCTAATATTTATTTATTTATTAATTCCAATAAAGTCTGCTAAATATGTGTATACGACCAATAAAAGATCATCTGGCTTGATGTAGAAGGGAACCCATTCAAATAAACAAAAGAATGGAGGTAATTTTGTGCCAACAAAAATAAAGGGTTAAATATATGTAAATAACAAACACTCATAAATGGTTACCTTGAGTAACAACTTACTCGTGCAACACATCATCCTGGTGATGCCATCTCCTGCTACTAACATTACCCCATCCATGCAGGCGATGCCATCTCCTGCTACTAACATTACCCCATCCATGCAGGCGATGGCATCTCCTGCTACTAACATTACCATCCATGCAGGCGATGCCATCTCCTGCTACTAACATTACCATCCATGCAGGCGATGCCATCTCCTGCTACTAACATTACCACCCATGCAGGCGATGCCACCTCCTGCTACTAACATTACCATCCATGCAGGTGACACCACTTCCTGCTACTAACATTACTATATATGCAGGTGACACCACTTCCTGCTACTAACATTACTATATATGCAGGTGACACCACTTCCTGCTACTAACATTACTATATATGCAGGTGACACCACTTCCTGCTACTAACATTACTATCTATGCAGGCAATGCCACCTCCTGCTACTAACATTACCATCTATGCAGGCAATGCCATCTCCCGCTACTAACATTACTATATATGCAGGTGACACCACTTCCTGCTACTAACATTACTATATATGCAGGTGACACCACTTCCTGCTACTAACATTACTATCTATGCAGGCAATGCCACCTCCTGCTACTAACATTACCATCTATGCAGGCAATGCCATCTCCCGCTACTAACATTACTATATATGCAGGTGACACCACTTCCTGCTACTAACATTACTATATATGCAGGTGACACCACTTCCTGCTACTAACATTACTATATATGCAGGTGACACCACTTCCTGCTACTAACATTACTATATATGCAGGTGACACCACTTCCTGCTACTAACATTACTATATATGCAGGTGACACCACTTCCTGCTACTAACATTACTATCCATGCAGGCAATGCCACCTCCTGCTACTAACATTACCATCTATGCAGGCAATGCCATCTCCTGCTACTAACATTACCATCCATGCAGGCGATGCCACCTCCTGCTACTAACATTACCATATATGTGGGCAATGCCACTTCCTGCTACGAACATTACCACCCATGCAGGCAATGCCACCTCCTGCTACTAACATTACCACCCATGCAGGCAATGCCACCTCCTGCTACTAACATTACCACCCATGCAGGCAATGCCATCTCCTGCTACTAACATTACCACCCATGCAGGCAATGCCACCTCCTGCTACTAACATTACCATATATGTGGGCAATGCCACTTCCTGCTACTAACATTACCACCCATGCAGGCAATGCCACCTCCTGCTACTAACATTACCATATATGTGGGCAATGCCACTTCCTGCTACTAACATTACCACCCATGCAGGCAATGCCACCTCCTACTACTAACATTTCTATCCACTGTTTGGCCCCAGATGTAAGGACCATCACACCCGAGAATACTATGTTCATAATGACATTGAGAAACAACTAGACTAAGTTAGCTAACTTAGCCAGCTAGCTGTTTACAGCTGTTACCGAACATCTTTTGTTTACAAACACACTGGAAGTTGAATGTGGTTCCAGGGTTCAGTTCCACAGCCCCTCAGAACATTTTTTAAAAGGTCTATAAGGTCACATAGGACACTGCAGCATGGAACACCACTATAATGACCCTATAGAACACTGCAGCATGGAACAACACTATAATGACCCTATAGGACACTGCAGCATGGAACAACACTATAATGACCCTATAGGACACTGCAGCATGGAACAACACTATAAGGACCCTATAGGACACTGCAGCATGGAACAACACTATAAGGACCCTATAGGACACTGCAGCATGGAACAACACTATAATGACCCTATAGAACACTGCAGCATGGAACAACACTATAATGACCCTATAGGACACTGCAGCATGGAACAACACTATAATGACCCTATAGGACACTGCAGCATGGAACAACACTATAAGGACCCTATAGGACACTGCAGCATGGAACAACACTATAATGACCCTATAGGACACTGCAGCATGGAACAACACTATAAGGACCCTATAGGACACTGCAGCATGGAACAACACTATAATGACCCTATAGGACACTGCAGCATGGAACAACACTATAATGACCCTATAGGACACTGCAGCATGGAACAACACTATAAGGACCCTATAGGACACTGCAGCATGGAACAACACTATAATGACCCTATAGGACACTGCAGCATGGAACAACACTATAAGGACCCTATAGGACACTGCAGCATGGAACAAAACTATAAGGACCCTATAGGACACTGCAGCATGGAACAACACTATAAGGACCCTATAGGACACTGCAGCATGGAACAACACTATAAGGACCCTATAGGACACTGCAGCATGGAACAACACTATAAGGACCCTATAGGACACTGCAGCATGGAACAACACTATAAGGACCCTATAGGACATTGCAGCATGGAACAACACTATAAGGACCCTATAGGACACTGCAGCATGGAACAACACTATAAGGACCCTATAGGACACTGCAGCATGGAACAACACTATAATGACCCTATAGGACACAGCAGCATGGAACAACACTATAATGACCCTATAGGACACTGCAGCATGGAACAACACTATAATGACCCTATAGGACACTGCAGCATGGAACAACACTATAATGACCCTATAGGACACTGCAGCATGGAACAACACTATAAGGACCCTATAGGACACTGCAGCATGGAACAACACTATAAGGACCCTATAGGACACTGCAGCATGGAACAACACTATAAGGACCCTATAGGACACTGCAGCATGGAACAACACTATAAGGACCCTATAGGACACTGCAGCATGGAACAACACTATAATGACCCTATAGGACACTGCAGCATGGAACAACACTATAAGGACCCTATAGGACACTGCAGCATGGAACAACACTATAAGGACCCTATAGGACACTGCAGCATGGAACAACACTATAAGGAATAACCAATGTGCTGTGTCTAGTTCGATTGTGAACATTACTTCACAGCTTGCTGCTGGCAAACTCGATTCCCTGAGGCAGTTGTAGTGTTACAGAATTCCTGTAATCATTTCAGTGCCCTACAATCAGCTAGCATGGGGCAGTGGGCATCACAGACCTGATTGAAGGGTTGAGAAATCACTAGGTATGGAAGGAGTTTGGTGTAGCTTTACTGTGAATAAATGCATGACCATACGTTCTAATTCTATGTGGAAAGGAATGCACGGAATCTACCGTCTGTCCTTTGTCTTTCTGCACACCACTTTGTTTTTGTACAGCTCACAACAACAACCAAATTATTCCAACAGTCACCTTATCTCTGCTCCCGTCCAGAAACAGAATTTAGAAATCTTGGGATTCAACCTCTGCTTCCAAACTCAAGGTGCAACAATCAAATGTATATTTTCATTCCATAACCTCTGTTCCTTCCTCTGGCTACCTCCAGACGCCAGGCTTCACTATAGATAGACAATCTCTGCCGATAGTCTGCCAATCCACCACAAAACACCAAGGGAAGGTCAAATCGAGTGGAAACTTATTAAAGTAAAGTGGCTCTGAGGACACAGGAAACAAATATCCATCTCATTTCCCTCTCCAAGCCCTCTATGAATTTTTCTGAATGATGCAGAGAGCAGATTCCATCCTCAATCTCCCCTCTGTGAATACACTGTGGAACCACCATAGAAGAAGAGGAGGGGACGCAGCCCATTAAATCCTCTGGAGTGAATTGATAAGGAAGGTGAGTGTGTGTGTGAAGGGGTGTGGATCCCCATAAAAAAATGCACACGTCTATTTTTTAAGGTACACAGTGACAAAGCTGTTTTTTTCTCTTCTCTATATCAAGTCTGTCACGTGTCACACTTCTTCACCGGGACTCACACCTGGGTCCAGCGATTGTCAATCCAACACCTTAATCATTGCGCCAAGAGGTCTGCATTTCTCGACAATGGTACAGTTGGGTTAAGGTTACTACAATATTAATTATATATCTTTATTGTTGCTCTCATGTATGCCTTTATAAAGACTTCAGAAGTTCAGAAACGTGAATTAACATAACCATAGATCAATGAAACTGTTACAACACAGAAATAACTAACCGAAAGCCATGCCCCCACTAATCCACACCTCCACCCTGGGAAACAGAAATGTACCCTCACCTCACCACTTTTTTTAAGAGTGTGATTAAACATCCCAAGGATGATCAATGGAAACAGAAATGTACCCTCACCTCACCACATCATCCAAAGGATGATCAATGGGAAATGTACCCTCACCTCACCACATCATCCAAAGGATGATCAATGGGAAATGTACCCTCACCTCACCACATCATCCCAAGGATGATCAATGGAAACAGAAATGTACCCTCACCTCACCACATCATCCCAAGGATGATCAATGGAAACAGAAATGTACCCTCACCTCACCACATCATCCCAAGGATGATCAATGGAAACAGGATACCCCTGAGCTCAATTTCGAGTATCATAGTAAAGGGTCTGAATACTTACGTATGCAAATAAGGTTTTTCTGTTTAGATATCTTTAATACATTTAAAAAATGTCTGAAAACTTGTTTCGCTTTGTTATTATGTGGAATTGTGTGTAGATTGATGAGGAAAAACATGTATTTAATCCATTGTAGAATAAGGCTGTTTACGTAACAAAATGTGGAAAAAGGGAAGGGTTCTGAATACTTTCCGAATGCACTGTGTTCAAAATATTGGGTACAAAAATGTGGAAGTATACTAGATTATCCACACACTTAAAGGTACAGAAGAGAACCATGTGAGATCAGCACTGAGGATAGATTATTTGTATTTTGATTTAATTTAACCCAGGGAACAATTCTATACTTTAACCTTACCCTTTTCTTTTGAGAGTGCAGTTTGACCTCTCGACTAGTCCATGCTTCAGGATGTTAATTTACCGGCCCTTGAGTGCTGAAGTACCATTGGTTTTCTTTTGTGCCTGGTTTGAACAATTGAAACAGAATTGATTGTCTAAAGAGTTCACTCACCTGGTCTGATTAGAAGCCGTAGAATGACCGACGGAAGTGTTTTGTTCTTCCTGGGCCGTGTTTGAAAAGTGCAGGTACGGAGGTCCTACTGGACAAATCAGGAAATGTCGTTAACCTTTAGGAAATGTATTTCATGTTCAAATTAAAGGGATCCTGTTGCTTTAATTTCATTCAGAGGCATATTAAAAGGCTTTTAAAAATGGAATTGCGCCTCATCTCTTCGGGCTGTTTGGGGACACAATCTGCCACAGGATTTATAGAAATTATTCCATATGCAAAAATCTATCACTGATAACCCAGTATTTAACTTTCACCTATTTAAAACGGAACTGCTGTATTTTTTTTAACAATTTACAAAGCATAATTAATATTCTATCGACACAAGGAAATACGACTGCAGTTTGGCTTCACATCAAAGTGAGAATCTTAGATACTACATTACTAGGTACCTCCCCTGTGTGGTTTACAGCATTAAATATGATACCATAATTATCCATGGTAGACATCGAATCAGAGCTATAAAAACACTTTCATTCAATATCATCAATTCTTATGGGCTATTGACAACATTTTAGCTTCAGTCTATAAAGTAGTAAACACAGTCGTTGGATTCTTCTGGCTATATACTGGTGATAGAGATAATATACTGGCGATAGAGATACTATACTGGCAATAGAGATAATATACTGGTGATAGAGATAATATACTGGTGATAGAGATACTATACTGGCGATAGAGATACTATACTGGTGATAGAGATACTATACTGGTGATAGAGATAATATACTGGTGATAGAGATACTATACTGGTGATAGATAATATACTGGTGATAGAGATAATATACTGGTGATAAAGATAATATACTGGTGATAGAGATAATATACTGGTGATAAAGATAATATACTGGTGATAGAGATAATATACTGGTGATAGAGATACTATACTGGTGATAGATAATATACTGGTGACAGAGATAATATACTGGTGATAAAGATAATACACTGGTGATAAAGATAATATACTGGTGATAGATAATATACTGGTGATAAAGATAATGTGCTGGTGATGAAGGTAATAATTTTTATTTAACATTTATTTAACTAGGCAAGTCAGTTAAAAGCAAGTTCTAATTTACAAAGACGGCCTACCCCGACCAAACCCAGACGATGCTGGGCCAACTGTGCTCCGCCCTATGGGATTCCCAATAACGGCCAAATGCGATTCAGCATGGATTGTGGTGTCGCCTCTTGTACTGAGATGCAGTGCCTTAGACCACTGCACCACTCGCAAGCCCTAGATCAGTCCTAGATCAGTCCTAGATCAGTCCTAGATCAGTCCTAGATCAGTCCTAGATCAGTCCTAGATCAGTCCTAGATCAGCCCTAGATCAGTCCTAGATCAGCCCTAGATCAGTCCTAGATCATTCCTTGATCAGTCCTAGATCAGCCCTAGATCAGTCCTAGATCAGCCCTAGATCAGTCCTAGATCAGTCCTAGATCAGCCCTAGATCAGTCCAAGATCAGTCCTAGATCAGTTCTAGATCAGTCCTAGATCAGTCCTAGATCAGCCCTAGATCAGTCCTAGATCAGCCCTAGATCAGTCCTAGATCAGTCCTAGATCAGCCCTAGATCAGCCCTAGATCAGTCCTAGATCAGTCCTAGATCTGTCCTAGATCAGGATCAACGTTTCAATTTCACACATTGGCCTTTAAACGGAGTCCCTAAGATGACTTTACTACCTAGCATTCAGAAACAAATGGTTCAGTAAGCCCCAAAACGTCAAATATGGGTCAATGTATAAACCCTTTGTGACTATATTAACCTGTAATAATACAGAGAATATAGTCTATGAGCTTGGACTGGGACAACACAGAATAAGTTGTTAAAAATAATGTATTTTCAGTTTTTTAGATTATCGCTGCCTCCGTAAAGCTTAACATAACAGTTAACATAACTGTTAATAAAGGCGGTATTCCAAAAAAATTCCTCAGAAAACATGTATTTGTATTTACTATGGATCCCTATTAGTTCCTGCGAAGGCTGCAGTCTGTGTGTGGTTGTGTGCATCTCTGTGTGCTCATTTTACGTTTCTGGCGGACAGCAATCAATGTATGATGCTATCTGAGCTGCCCGCTACTCCTCGGTGATTGTCTATGATGTAAATCCTCATTAGGGGATAATGGTTTGGTGATAAAAAGATCATGGGGAGACTAAATCACCCTGTCTCCCTGAATGCTCTGAGGAGGGCGGTCACACTGCTCAGTAATGCTGTTAAAACCAAGGAGAGGGCCAACACTTCATCCAGAAATACATCTATCCAACGACCCAGAGACAGTCCAGGGGATAAGTAACTACAAGAATGAAACTCAGCTCCAGGGGGAAACTTTCCTTTAGGGAATGTGGATTAGCTGAACACCATTCAGTGACAGTAGGATGAAGGGGAACTTTCCTTTAGGGAATGTGGATTAGCTGAACACCATTCAGTGACAATAGGATGAAGGGGAACTTTCCTTTAGGGAATGTGGATTAGCTGAACACCATTCAGTGACAATATGATGAAGGGGAACTTTCCTTTGGGGAATGTGGATTAGCTGAACACCATTCAGTGACAGTAGGATGAAGGGGAACTTTCCTTTAGGGAATGTGGATTAGCTGAACACCATTCAGTGACAATATGATGAAGGGGAACTTTCCTTTAGGGAATGTGGATTAGCTGAACACCATTCAGTGACAGTAGGATGAAGGATCTTCTTCTGATTTTGTCTACAAAATGTGTCAGCTTGTTTAAATCATAGAGAGGAAATTTGCACTTGATGATGTAAATTGATTGTAAACACATGTACAGCCATTATAGTCAATTTCAACATGCATTAGTAAAGAGTACCATGATCATATTGTAGAGATCATCCCCTCTCTCTGTTATACAGGGCCTGTTCCCAGAGAATCACTACACAGATCCTAACAAACAGAGATCATCCCCTCTCTCTATTATACAGGGCCTGGTCCCAGAGAATCACTACACACATCCTACAAACAGGGACGATTTCAATATCCCTGACAGCTGTCTTTGACACATTCAGATGTATTTTGTATAGTATCTAAACACAAGAAGCCCCCCCGCCCCACCCCACCGTGGTGGAGGAACTCTGGAAAAAAAAGATTCCTGGTCTGCAGCAGGTGTCAACCTGATGAATCTTTGATGCCATATGTCATATATCCTTGCTTGCTGAGTCGTCTGACGTTGCTGTAGATCGCTCCTAGCCGTCGCGCGTGTGTGTGTGTGTGTGTGTATGTTTGGTGTGTCTGTGTGTGGGTGTCTGTGTGCAAGTCTGTGTGTGTGTCTGTGTGTGTGTGTGTGTGTGTGTCTCTGTCTGTCTGTGTCTGTGTGTCTATCTGACTGTGTGTGTGTGTGTGTGTGTGTGTGTGTGTGTGTGTGTCTGTCTGTGTGTGTCTAACGGGACATCACTTTTATGTAGTGAAATGATTGCTCCAATAGTGTCCGAGAGACTGGCGAACAGTGTTACATCCAAACACCAGAAAGAAAACCCTTAGCTAGGTTATAATCTACTGTCACCATGACAAACTTAATAACACACACACACACACACACACACACACACACACACACACACACACAGTCACCGGGTCCTCTCTGCCCTCTGTGGTAGGTTTGCCACATGCTTCAACTAGCAATCAGAGAGTCTAGGGCATTGCCAGGAGAGAGACGCTAGGGTAACCGCCTCACTGTCCTCACTGTCTTTCACCTCAGTGGCGTCTGACCAAGGACAGGACTGCTGGGGCGGAGAGGAACATCCACCTTTTGTCACTTTGTTGTGACACACTAATGGTAAATATTAAAGGAGATATACACACTGTGTTACCTGACAAAGATGGTTCAGTCTGCTGTGAGGAGGGGAATTAGAAAAGGGATTTTTACATTTGGTCCCTGTATTTCAGCAGATTATTTGTTTTTGGTGAAGAAAGGTTGTCATATAGCAAGGAAACACATCACAGTACAGTTTATACACAATAATAACAATAATCATATGAATCATAATAATGATAATAATAATATTATTACTAAAATACTACTACTACTATGACTACAACTACTACTACTACCAATAAAATACTACTACTAATATGACTACAACTACTACTACTAATACTACTACTACTACCAATAAAAATACTACTACTACTATGACTACAACTACTACCACTATTACTACTACTACTATCAATAAAAATACTACTACTACTCTGACTACAACTACTACCACTATTACTACTACTACCAATAAAAATACTACTACTACTATGACTACAACTACTACCACTATTACTACTAATACTACCAATAAAAATACTACTACTACTATGACTACAACTACTACCACTATTACTACTACTACTACCAATAAAAATAATACTACTACTAATACAAATAATAATAATATTACTACAAATACTGCTACAGATAATAATAATTGTACTACAACTACTACTACTACTACTACTAATCCTGTTTCTACTACTATTACTAATAATAATATTACTACTACTACTAATACTACTACTACTACCAATAAAAAAACTACTAATACTATGACTACAACTACTACCACTATTACTACTACTACTACCAATAAAAATAATACTACTACTAATACAAATAATAATAATATTACTACAAATACTGCTACAGATAATAATAATTGTCCTACAACTACTACTACTACTACTACTACTAATCCTGTTTCTACTACTATTACTACTAATAATATTACTACTACTACTACTAATAATACTGTTTCTACTACTACTACTAATAATAATATTACTACTACAACTACTACTACTGTTTCTACTACTACTACTAATAATATTACAACTACTACTACTAATACTGTTTCTACTACTACTACTACTAATATTACTAGTACTACTACTACTACTACGACTACTATGACTACCACTATTTATACTACTACTACCAATACTAATAATATTACTACTACTACTACCAGTAATAATAATATTACTACTTCTACGACTAATAAAAATAATAATATTACTAATAATAATAATAACATTACTATTACTGCTACTACTACTACTACTACTAATAATAATAATAATAATAGTCATAAGAAAAATACACATTTTTGTACTAGTAAAATAATTATATTACTAATAATAGTAATAACATTACTACTTCTACTACTAATACTGTTTCTACTACTACTAATAATAATAAAATTACTACTACTACTGCTACGACTACCACTAATAGTACCAATAATAATAATATTACTACAACTACTACTACAATAATAATATTACTAGTAATAATAATAACATTACATCTACGACTACTAAAAATAATAATATTACTACTAATAATAATATTACTACTACTAAAAGTAATAACATTACTACTACTACTACTACTACTGGTAATAATAATGATAATATTGCTACTACCATTACTAATCATCAAAATAATAATAATATTACTACTACTACCACAAATAATAATTTCACTACTAATAATAATAATAATTCTACTACTACTACTACTACCACCACTAATAATAATAATAATATTACTACTTCTACTACTACTAATAATAATAGTAATATTAATACTATTACGAATAAAAATAATAGTAATAATATTACAACTACTACTACTACTACCAATAATAATAATATTACTACTAATAATAATTATATTACTACACTTACTATTACTACTACTACTACTACCAATAATAATAATGTTACTACTAATAATACTAATATTACTACACTTACTATTACTACTACTACTACTAATAATAATAATATTACTACACTTACTATTACTACTACTACTACTAATAATAATAATGTTACTACTAATAATAATATTACTACACTTACTATTACTACCACTACCAATAATAATAATGTTACGGTTTTCTTCCGTCGAAAGAGAGTCGGACCAAAATGCAGCGTGGTTAATTCGATACATCTTTAATAAACGAAAAAACACGAAAATACAAAACAAGAAACGGAACGTGAAAACCTATACAGCCTATTTGGTGACAACTAACACAGAGACAGGAACAATCACCCACGAAACACTCAAAGAATATGGCTGCCTAAATATGGTTCCCAATCAGAGACAACGAGAATCACCTGCCTCTGATTGAGAACCGCCTCAGGCAACCATAGACTTTGCTAGAACACCCCACTAAGCCACAATCCCAAAACCTACGAAAAAAAAACCATACATAAACACAACACAAAATAAACCCATGTCACACCCTGGCCTGACCAAATAAATATAGAAAACACAAAATACTAAGACCAGGGCGTGACAAATAATACTATTTATTCTAATACATCTACAACTACTACTAATAATACTATTACTAATTCTCCTATTACTAAAAAAATAATATTACAATAACTACTACTACTACTACTAATAATAATAATAGTAATAATATTACTACAACCACTAATAATAATATTACTACCACTACTAATAATAATAATTTTCCTACAATCACTGCAACTGCTAATAAGAATAATACTATTGCTACTAATACAATTACTAATAATAATAATAAAATTACTATTACAACTATTACTAAAAATAATGCTATTACCACTACTACTACTACCAATAATATAAATACTAATACTAGTACTACTAATAATATTAATATTACTACTACTACTACGACTACTTCTTCTACTACTACTAATAATAATAATAATAATAATTTTACTACTACTACTACCAATAATAAAAATACTAATACTAGTACTACTAATAATAATAATATTAATATTACTACTGCTGCTATGACTACTTCTTCTACTACTAATCATAATAATATTACTACTACTACTAATAATAATTATAATATTAATTTTAGTACTACTACTACTACTACTAATAATAATAATAATAATTTTACTACTACTACTATCAATAATACAAATACTAATACTAGTACTACTACTGATAATAATATTAATATTACTACTACTACTATGACTACTTCTTCTACTACTAATCATAATAATATTACTACTACTAATCATATTAATTTTACTACTACTCCTAATAATAATAATACTATTAATTTTACTACAACTACTACTACTACTACTAATACTACCATTAACAATAATACTATTACTGCTTCTAATATGAACACTAATAATAATTATTATAATATTACTACTACTACTAGTAATAATAATATTACTACTACTACTAGTAATAATAATACTACTACTACTACTACTACTACTGCTACTACTACTACTGCTGATAATAATAATAATAATAATAATAATAATAATAATAATAATGATATGACTAACAATAATAATAACAATTATAAAAATACTGTTACTACAATTAATAATTATAATATTACTAATAAGACTTTTTCTAATAACAATTATACTACTACTAATAATTATAATACTTCTACTACTACTAATAATATTACTACTACTACTACCGCTGATAATAATAATGATATGACTACTACTACTACTAATAATAATGCTATTACTACAATTAATATTAATAATATTTCTACTACTACTACTACTAATAATAACATAAATAATAATAATAAAACTACTACTACTACTACTAATAATAATAATAATACTTGTAATACAATCACTACTTCTAGTAATAATAATAATTTTACTACTACAACTACTACTACTTATAATAACCATATTCATAATAATAATAATAATAATAACAATAAAATGGCAATAAGTGATTTTAATAGTCTTCAAAAATACTGTATGTGCATATGTAACATGGACGTCAATCAGATTATGTTTGTTTCATGATTGTATCATGTAGATATGTAGTGAATCTATTTACTAGCTTAGGAAAATGCCAATAAACAGCTTTTCAGGCCCAACACCGGCATCGTTAAAGGTGCATTCTCTCCCCCGACTCCTCGATGCAGTCTAATATCTCACTGGGAGAACTACCTACTGATTTTCTGTCAGTATCAAAGGTCACCATAAATATTATATACTTTTTTTTTTATCCAAGCCTTTGCTGCAGTAAAAGGCCCGTGATTCTTATTGAGATGTATGTTGAATGCTGGAGGGATTTAGTGTAGGCCAAACCTTGTTTTCTAATTAAAGGGAAAGGGGCCTTGGTGAATTGGTTGTGACACAGGGAATGATCAGGGCACTTTGACGGCCGGAGTGCACGTAAATATGCATTTAACATCCCAAGGGGCAACTGGAGGTGAGGGAGGGGTGGAATTTGGGAATGACTAGGAGTTTAGAGGACATCTCCAGACAGAGGGTAAATCTGAAATGGCAGCTCGATTGTCCCTAAATAGATTTCCATCTTGGAATGGCACAAAACACAAACATATGTATAAAGTTAACGATGCATATATAGTATGTAATATATTATGTCACGAAAATTCAAAACAAATAGATCTAGGGTTTGATAAAAATGTAACATTTTTATAAAAAAACGTTTGTACATTTGTTTTTCATATCTGGATGAAATGATTGTAATAATAATGTTTGTCATTGGTACCAACACTATGACAGCAATACTGTTGTACAAAAACATACTTATTTCAGAACACCGTGACTGGCATCTCAACAGCATGAACAAATCCCAGACAAAACCCCTGTTCCTCTGTTTCCCTGCCTTGGTTTTGATACATTTCACCCCCTGCGCTTTGTGTCTCATGTAGAATTTCAAAGCCGCTCTGACTGAGGGAAATAATACATGTTTATTCATCTGGAATATCTCATTAATCTGCAGTGGTTTTATGTGCCTTGTCGCACACGAACACACACACACACGCACGCGCGCACGCACACACACACACACACACGCAGGCACGCAAACACACACACACGCACACATGGGGAGAAATGTCGACGAGGTGGAGATCAGTAATTCTAGGAAAACAAAGTCAGATGACCTTGACATTTTAACTTCTGTTAAATGCCAGGGGATTATTCAGTTGACTGAAGAGAGAGGGGAGGGGGGGAAGGGAGGAGAGAGAGAAAGAGAGTGAGAGAAGGGTCGAGGGAGAGAGAGTGAGTGAGAGAGTGAGTGGGGGAGAGAGAATGAGAGAGAGGAGGGAGAGAGAAGGAGACAAGGGTGGGAGAGAGAGAATGAGAGAGAGGAGGGGGGAGGAAGCGAGAGGGAGACAGAGAGAGAGGGAGGGAGAGAGAGAGAGGGAGAGAGAGAGAGAGACAGAGAGAGAGAGAGAGAGAGAGAGGTAAAGGGAGAGAGAGAGAGAGAGGTAGAGAGAGAGAGGTAAAGGGAGAGAGAGAGAGGTAGAGAGAGAGAGGTAGAGAGAGAGAGGAGAGAGAGAGAGAGAGAGAGAGAGAGAGAGAGAGAGAGAGAGAAAGAAAATGGAGTGGAAGACAGTCATTTGAATCATCTCAGAGGTATATATTTTCCCTATTATTTCTCTCCATTTGCTGACAAAGATGATTTCTGAAAGGCTTTCTGACAAGAGCGGAACACCAAAATATATCATTTTCCTATTTAGGTCTCTCCACGGACTGTCGTACTCCCAGACCAGAGAGAAGACAATGATATTAATGTGATCAGACAGATGCTGAGTTACGTCTTGGATGGACGTGTTTCTGCATGTGTATGAATGACTATTTCCCTATGTGTGTGTGTGTGTGTGTGAGTGTGTGTGTGTGTGTGTGTGTGTGAGAGAGTGTGTGTGTGTGCGTAATTGTGCGTGTTTGTGTGTGCATGCGTGTGCATGTATTTGCGTGCGTGTGTGTGTGTGCTTACGTTTGTGTGCTTATATGTGTGTGCGAGTGTGAATGTGCAAGTGTGTTTGTGTATGTGAGTGTGTGTGCGAGTGGGTGTGTGCATGTGTGTGCATGTGTGTGTGTGTGCTTACATGTGTGTGCGAGTGTGAATGTGCGAGTGTGTGTGTGCGTAAGTGTGCGTGTGTGTGCGTGCGTGTGCGTGTGTTTGAGTGCGTGTGTGTGCTTACGTGTGTGTGCTTACATGTGTGTGCGAGTATGAATGTGCGAGTGTGTGTGTGCGAGTGTGTGTGCAAGTGTGTGTGTGTGTGCTTACGTGTGTGAGCTTACATGTGTGTGCGAGTATGAATGTGCGAGTGTGTGTGTGTGCGAGTGTGTGTGCAAGTGTGTGTGTGTGTGTGTGCTTACGTGTGTGCTTACATGTGTGTGTGAATGTGCGAGTGTGTGTGTGTGCGAGTGTGTGTGCGTGTGTGTGTGTGTGTGTGTGTGTGTGCGTAAGTGTAAGTGTGTTAGCGTGCGTGTGTGTGTGTGCTTACATGTGTGTGCTTACATGTGTGTGTGTGTGAATGTGCGAGTGTGTGTGTGTGCGAGTGTGTGTGTGTGTGTGTGTGTGTGTGTGTGTGTGAGTGAGTGTGTGTGTGTGCGAGTGTGTGTGTGTGCGAGTGGGTGTGTGTGTGGGTTTGCTGTGAGGAAAGGAACAGGTGCTGTGTGCATCAGACTGATTCAGTTGCTATCCCACCTCTCACCTCTCACTCACCTGTCTCACTGTCACCCAATGTATCACAGTACCTCAGTACCTATTACCCCGTACCTCAATATTACCACATGTCTCACTGTTACCCCACCTCCCACCTCCTACCTCTCACTGTTACCCCCTGTCTCACTGTTACCCCATGTCTCTCTCTACTCTCACTGTTACCCCCTGTCTCACTGTTACCCCTATCTCCCCCTGTCTCACTGTTACCCCCTATCTCACTGTTACCCCATGTCTCACTGTTACCCCCTGTCTCACTGTTACCCCCCCTATCTCACTGTTACCCCCTATCTCACTGTTACCCCCTGTCTCACTGTTACCCCCTGTCTACCCCTGTTACCCCCTATCTCACTGTTACCCCCTATCTCACTGTTACCCCATGTCTCACTGTTACCCCTATCTCACTGTTACCCCTATCTCACTGTTACCCCCCCATCTCACTGTTACCCCTATCTCACTGTTACCCCCTGTCTCACTGTTACCCCTATCTCACTGTTACCCCCTATCTCACTGTTACCCCTATCTCACTGTTACCCCCTGTCTCACTGTTACCCCTATCTCACTGTTACCCCTATCTCACTGTTACCCCTATCTCACTGTTACCCCTGTCTCACTGTTACCCCTATCTCACTGTTACCCCCCTGTCTCACTGTTACCCCCTATCTCACTGTTACCCCTGTCTCACTGTATCTCACCCCCTGTCTCACTGTTACCCCCTATCTCACTGTTATCTCACTGTTACCCCCTGTCTCACTGTTACCCCCCACTGTCTCACTGTTACCCCCTATCTCACTGTTACCCCTATCTCACTGTTACCCCCCTGTCTCACCCTATCTCACTGTCTCACTGTTACCCCCTGTCTCACTGTTACCCCTGTCTCACTGTTACCCCCTATCTCACTGTTACCCCCTATCTCACTGTTACCCCTATCTCACTGTTACCCCTATCTCACTGTTACCCCTATCTCACTGTTACCCCCCCACTGTCTCACTGTTACCCCTGTCTCACTGTTACCCCTGTCTCACTGTTACCCCTGTCTCACTGTTACCCCTGTCTCACTGTTACCCCTGTCTCACTGTTACCCCCTGTCTCACTGTTACCCCCTATCTCACTGTTACCCCTATCTCACTGTTACCCCTATCTCACTGTTACCCCTGTCTCACTGTTACCCCTGTCTCACTGTTACCCCCTGTCTCACTGTTACCCCTGTCTCACTGTTACCCCTGTCTCACTGTTACCCCCTGTCTCACTGTTACCCCTGTCTCACTGTTACCCCCTGTCTCACTGTTACCCCTGTCTCACTGTTACCCCTATCTCACTGTTACCCCCTGTCTCACTGTTACCCCTGTCTCACTGTTACCCCTATCTCACTCTCACTGTCTACCCCCTGTTCACTGTTACCCCCCCCTGTTATCTCACTGTTACCCCTGTCTCACCCCCTGTCTCACTGTTACCCCCCCTGTCTCACTGTTACCCCTGTCTCACTGTTACCCCCTGTCTCACTGTACCCCCTGTCTCACTGTTACCCCTGTCTCACTGTTACCCCCTATCTCACTGTTATCTCACTGTTACCCCCTCACTGTTCTCACTGTTACCCCCTGTCTCACTGTTACCCCTGTCTCACTGTTACCCCCTGTCTCACTGTTACCCCTATCTCACTGTTACCCCTATCTCACTGTTACCCCCTGTCTCACTGTTACCCCTGTCTCACTGTTACCCCCTGTCTCACTGTTACCCCCTGTCTCACTGTTACCCCTGTCTCACTGTTACCCCCTATCTCACTGTTACCCCTGTCTCACTGTCTACCCCTATCTCACTGTTACCCCCCCCTATCTCACTGTTACCCCCTGTCTCACTGTTAGGAAGTTTGTTTTTCCACCTCATGTAACCTTGGTTGCTTTCACCAGAATGGCAAAAAAATAAAAATAATTATAAAAAGCTGTGAGTCCGCAAGGAAAACACAAAGACACATTCTATTATTATTGAGTCGGAGGATACCTATAATCTCAGTTTGACTCAAGCTAGCTTTATTTGAGATAAGTAGATCAATCCCTTTCACCATCCTGACGTACCATTACAATCTGTATTCTTGTCATCTAACAACAACAACAAAAACTAAGAATTGTGTCCCTTTGTTGTCCTGACTGAATTGTTTCGCCAACACAGTCATGCCATCCTTATTCACCTCAGACACAACTCACACACACACACACACACGCACACACACACACACACACGCACGCACGCATGCACGCACACACACACACGCGCACACACACACACACGCACGCACACACACACACACACACACGCACACACGCACACGCACACACGCACACACACAGTGGTGGTGGTGTCATCCCTCCTAATCTCAGTGAAATGTGTATCTGCCTCAGCTGTCAGTGACCAGGATGCCCATCGTGTTGTTTGATTTGAAGGTGGCTCTGTTGGACTAGAAGGAGCCTCTCCAGCAGCTGACCGCTCCGTATGTTTGATATGAAAAGAAGGACAGGAAGAATGGAAGGAGAAAATAAAAGTAGGAAACATTATTAAATGTTTTGAATGAGTTTTTTTGTTGTTGTTGTTTTTTTGAAAATTATTGTGTATTGGGGGGTGGGAGGGTGTCCTGTCTTCGATGTAATGGCGTAATATTTACTACATCTAACTGTGACGAAAAAGTGTTCTATCTGACTACATCTACCTGGGAATTACAGGTTCTATCTGACCACATCTACCTGGGAATTACAGGTTCTATCTGACCACATCTACCTGGGAATTACAGGTTCTATCTGACTACATCTACCTGGGAATTACAGGTTCTATCTGACCACATCTACCTGGGAATTACAGGTTCTATCTGACCACATCTACCTGGGAATTACAGGTTCTATCTGACCACATCTACCTGGGAATTACAGGTTCTATCTGACTACATCTACCTGGGAATTACAGGTTCTATCTGACCACATCTACCTGGGAATTACAGGTTCTATCTGACTACATCTACCTGTGATGTATATTCCCGGACCAAAGGTTTTCCATGACAGTGTCTCTCTCTCACACACACACACACACACACACACACACACACACACACACACACACACACACACACACACACACACACACACACACACACACACACACACACACACACACACACACACACACCTGAGGCATCTTAGATGATTTACTGCCCGCACATCCTCCAGAAGCCTAGATGTGTCAGCCAGGTATGTTAGACAGTTCAGGGATAGATCAATGCTGCAGTCTCATCCTGGACACAACCTCCAGACAGATCATCCCTGCCTTTTCCATCCAGCCAATAGAGTGTGAGGACGACCCTCTCCACTTTGCTCTATAAGACTTCAATCTAAGCGTGTCTTTGATGTCCTTCAACCCGACAATGTCGTCCTCAGTCACACTTAACACCTCGTTCAAGGGCAACAGCACTTACGCTGCTAGGGCCTTGTGGTGGTCTGACATGAATCAGAGCACAACCTTTACCCTGCTTTTAAGAACAAATCTGTCTTCAAAGCCACTCTGGTGTTGTCCAGACATTGTGGATGTTGTATCTGTGACTGTCTCCAATCCAGTCTGGTGTTGTCCAGACATTGTGGATGTTGTATCTGTGACTGTCTCCAATCCAGTCTGGTGTTGTCCAGACATTGTGGATGTTGTATCTGTGACTGTCTCCAATCCAGTCTGGTGTTGTCCAGACATTGTGGATGTTGTATCTGTGACTGAAGGCAAAGAAAATATCTGAGATTAACCTATATGTGATTACAGTTTATTCAAAACATTTCAACATCAATTTGGTGATATTGCTTCAACTACCAACTCTCTCAATGTGGTACTGATGTGTTACAGAAAATGTACCTGAGTTATTTGTGATTGTGATATTATTTCAAGTATTCGTGCGATCAATTAATTCAATTAACTATTTTTTTGTTTCTTGAACCTCTGTGAACGATAATTGTATCTGTAACCCAAATTAATAATTACAAACTCCATCGCTTGTGTGATTAGCTTTATCTACATTCTGCTCTTTGTGGTGACTGTGTGTTTAGATGAATATCTAGAGTGACTGTGTGTTTTGATGAATCTTCAGAGTGACTGTGTGTTTCGATGAATCTCCAGAGTGACTGTGTGTTTTGATGAATCTTCAGAGTGACTGTGTGTTTTGATGAATCTCCAGAGTGACTGTGTGTTTTGATGAATCTTCAGAGTGACTGTGTGTTTTGATGAATCTCCAGAGTGACTGTGTGTTTTGATGAATCTTCAGAGTGACTGTGTGTTTAGATGAATCTCCAGAGTGACTGTGTGTTTAGATGAATCTCCAGAGTGACTGTGTGTTTAGATGAATATCTAGAGTGATTGTGTGTTTTGTGTGTTTAGATGGATCTCCTGAGTGACTGTGTGTTTAGATGAATCTCCAGAGTGACTGTGTGTTTAGATGGATCTCCTGAGTGACTGTGTGTTTTGATGAATATCCAGAGTGACTGTGTGTTTAGATTAAACTTCAGAGTGACTGTGTGTTTAGATTAAACTTCAGAGTGACTGTGTGTTTAGATGAATCTCCAGAGTGACTGTGTGTTTAGATTAAACTTCAGAGTGACTGTGTGTTTCGATGAATCTCCAGAGTGACTGTGTGTTTAGATTAAACTTCAGAGTGACTGTGTGTTTAATTAAACTTCAGAGTGACTGTGTGTTTAGATGAATCTCCAGAGTGACTGTGTGTTTAGATTAAACTTCAGAGTGACTGTGTGTTTCGATGAATCTCCAGAGTGACTGTGTGTTTAGATTAAACTTCAGAGTGACTGTGTGTTTAGATTAAACTTCAGAGTGACTGTGTGTTTAGATGAATATCCAGAGTGACTGTGTGTTTAGATTAAACTTCAGAGTGACTGTGTGTTTTGATGAATCTCCAGAGTGACTGTGTGTTTAGATGAATCTCCAGAGTGACTGTGTGTTTAGATTAAACTTCAGAGTGACTGTGTGTTTTGATGAATATCCAGAGTGACTGTGTGTTTAGATTAAACTTCAGAGTGACTGTGTGTTTAGATTAAACTTCAGAGTGACTGTGTGTTTAGATGAATCTCCAGAGTGACTGTGTGTTTAGATTAAACTTCAGAGTGACTGTGTGTTTTGATGAATCTCCTGAGCGTCTCTGTGTTTTGATGAAAACAGTTCACAATCCGGCTGAATTCGCCTGAAAAATGAAACGTGCACTTTCCAAGAGAAGAGGAGATGTCGTGTTGAAAGTGCCTCTTTGACAGTCGGAGAACTTGACAGTTTTGCGACTGTCTCCATGGTAACCAGAGAGAGGGCTCTCATTAGGCAGTTGTGTCATGTAAGAAACTATTTTAGAGGAACAACCAAAAAAGACCTGAGAACTGCATAATTCTAAAAACACTGCAACAACAACAACACACACAAAGCTAAAACAACTAAACAAAGGACTGATAAATGTATTTTTGAGGGCAAATCTATAAAAAACTTTCTCATGAGGGGGTACTGCAATGCAGCTAAACTTGATTTAATCAATAATATTTTGATAGGAGCCGTGGACCTAAAATGGCCTGGACATGAGGGTATGATTTAGTCGTTTCATTAGATGATACCAGGCTAAATGGGACCTTTTATTCCATATCTTATATGATACCCTACTTGCTATTCATTTCACTGGTGTTTCAACTATCCAATTAATTGTCATTATCTCAGTTATTCCTATTATGTTAATTATTCAACACCATAGTGTGTCTTTACGCTTTCATCCACTGACACTAACCTGTTATCACTAAGTTATCAAAAGGATATACATGATACAGTGTTTTGGTTATTTATTTTTGTTCACATAAATCATCTTTAGTCAGGTAGCACATCTAACTTACTCATCTGCAGTTTCTAACTTTTCAACATGATCGGTTTGTGTGCATATCTTCATTCCTTCATTGTACGTTATTACAGAACAATTCCCAATTATGCATTACTATTGTAATGCAGGGAGTCAACGTTGCTAAATTATTAACTAATATTCAACTTGAATTGTATGCCTCCAGGACACGGCATAATGTAAAAATAATGACAGGACTGAGCCTGAGGAGCCAGAAGGCTATGGCAACACATAATAAACACGGAAATTGTGTTAGCTACGAATGCTTCTTCTGATAGGAGAACTTTCCACCCAAGTCTTGTTGTTAGGAAGCAGACGGACTTAATGATGTGACTCTGAGGTGATGTATCAGAACGGCTATCCTGTATATTACTTATTAATATGCTGCTAGTGGTCCTTTTGGTCAAAAGTTATAATGTCTTGTTTTCGAAGAGTTAAAGGAGAAATCAAAACGAAACAGAGACTATAGGGAGTGTATTATTAACAATGCTTTTCACCGTCGAGAGTTTGATAGAACAGGAAGTAGAATTGCTTCACAAGCCTAACACGCAAAGCAGTCATTCTGGTTGCTTTTAAACTCAGTGACATATTATTTGTCGGTAACGCCAGGCACTATTTATTACAATTAGTATCCTTCTTTATTGCTGATGTCGATTAGTTACTGTTATAATGATGATAACAAATGAGAGATATTACCTCACAGTTTTAAATAACGACACAAGGGCCTTAATAAACATGTTAAATGCTAATGTGCAAAAACAGACAGCATTCAGTCATATATGTTCTTCAACCATGTAGTGACCATTAGTTGGGACATTAACACATTTGTCCTCTTCCTCTGACTTTTAAGCAACCTTTCATGTATGTTTTAAGTGGGGACTTGTGCATTAAACTGCCACCCATGTATCCATGTAGCAACAGCAACCTGTTCATGAATTATTATAAACAACCATTTAATGTACATTTTGTGCATTTCACCACATTCATGTTCTGTAACACCATCACTAGTCCTGTTCTGTAACACCATCACTAGTCCTGTTCTGTAACACCATCACTAGTCCTGTTCTGTAACACCATCACTAGTCCTGTTCTGTAACACCATCACTAGTCCTGTTCTGTAACACCATCACTAGTCCTGTTCTGTAACACCATCACTAGTCCTGTTATGTAACACCATCACTAGTCCTGTTCTGTAACACCATCACTAGTCCTGTTCTGTAACACCATCACTAGTCCTGTTCTGTAACACCATCACTAGTCCTGTTCTGTAACACCATCACTAGTCCTGTTCTGTAACACCATCACTAGTCCTGTTCTGTAACACCATCACTAGTCCTGTTCTGTAACACCATCACTAGTCCTGTTCTGTAACACCATCACTAGTCCTGTTCTGTAACACCATCACTAGTCCTGTTCTGTAACACCATCACTAGTCCTGTTCTGTAACACCATCACTAGTCCTGTTCTGTAACACCATCACTAGTCCTGTTCTGTAACACCATCACTAGTCCTGTTCTGTATCACTAGTCCTGTTCTGTAACACCATCACTAGTCCTGTTCTGTAACACCATCACTAGTCCTGTTCTGTAACACCATCACTAGTCCTGTTCTGTAACACCATCACTAGTCCTGTTCTGTAACACCATCACTAGTCCTGTTCTGTAACACCATCACTAGTCCTGTTCTGTAACACCATCACTAGTCCTGTTCTGTAACACCATCACTAGTCCTGTTCTGTAACACCATCACTAGTCCTGTTCTGTAACACCATCACTAGTCCTGTTCTGTAACACCATCACTAGTCCTGTTCTGTAACACCATCACTAGTCCTGTTCTGTAACACCATCACTAGTCCTGTTCTGTAACACCATCACTAGTCCTGTTCTGTAACACCATCACTAGTCCTGTTCTGTAACACCATCACTAGTCCTGTTCTGTAACACCATCACTAGTCCTGTTCTGTAACACCATCACTAGTCCTGTTCTGTAACACCATCACTAGTCCTGTTCTGTAACACCATCACTAGTCCTGTTCTGTAACACCATCACTAGTCCTGTTCTGTAACACCATCACTAGTCCTGTTCTGTAACACCATCACTAGTCCTGTCCTGTTCTGTAACACCATCACTAGTCCTGTTCTGTAACACCATCACTAGTCCTGTTCTGTAACACCATCACTAGTCCTGTTCTGTAACACCATCACTAGTCCTGTTCTGTAACACCATCACTAGTCCTGTTATGTAACACCATCACTAGTCCTGTTCTGTAACACCATCACTAGTCCTGTTATGTAACACCATCACTAGTCCTGTTCTGTAACACCATCACTAGTCCTGTTCTGTAACACCATCACTAGTCCTGTTCTGTAACACCATCACTAGTCCTGTTCTGTAACACCATCACTAGTCCTGTTCTGTAACACCATCACTAGTCCTGTTCTGTAACACCATCACTAGTCCTGTTCTGTAACACCATCACTAGTCCTGTTCTGTAACACCATCACTAGTCCTGTTCTGTAACACCATCACTAGTCCTGTTCTGTAACACCATCACTAGTCCTGTTCTGTAACACCATCACTAGTCCTGTTCTGTAACACCATCACTAGTCCTGTTCTGTAACACCATCACTAGTCCTGTTCTGTAACACCATCACTAGTCCTGTTCTGTAACACCATCACTAGTCCTGTTCTGTAACACCATCACTAGTCCTGTTCTGTAACACCATCACTAGTCCTGTTCTGTAACACCATCACTAGTCCTGTTCTGTAACACCATCACTAGTCCTGTTCTGTAACACCATCACTAGTCCTGTTCTGTAACACCATCACTAGTCCTGTTCTGTAACACCATCACTAGTCCTGTTCTGTAACACCATCACTAGTCCTGTTCTGTAACACCATCACTAGTCCTGTTCTGTAACACCATCACTAGTCCTGTTCTGTAACACCATCACTAGTCTGTTCTGTAACACCATCACTAGTCCTGTTCTGTAACACCATCACTAGTCCTGTTCTGTAACACCATCACTAGTCCTGTTCTGTAACACCATCACTAGTCCTGTTCTGTAACACCATCACTAGTCCTGTTCTGTAACACCATCACTAGTCCTGTTCTGTAACACCATCACTAGTCCTGTTCTGTAACACCATCACTAGTCCTGTTCTGTAACACCATCACTAGTCCTGTTCTGTAACACCATCACTAGTCCTGTTCTGTAACACCATCACTAGTCCTGTTCTGTAACACCATCACTAGTCCTGTTCTGTAACACCATCACTAGTCCTGTTCTGTAACACCATCACTAGTCCTGTTCTGTAACACCATCACTAGTCCTGTTCTGTAACACCATCACTAGTCCTGTTCTGTAACACCATCACTAGTCCTGTTCTGTAACACCATCACTAGTCCTGTTCTGTAACACCATCACTAGTCCTGTTCTGTAACACCATCACTAGTCCTGTTCTGTAACACCATCACTAGTCCTGTTCTGTAACACCATCACTAGTCCTGTTCTGTAACACCATCACTAGTCCTGTTCTGTAACACCATCACTAGTCCTGTTCTGTAACACCATCACTAGTCCTGTTCTGTAACACCATCACTAGTCCTGTTCTGTAACACCATCACTAGTCCTGTTCTGTAACACCATCACTAGTCCTGTTCTGTAACACCATCACTAGTCCTGTTCTGTAACACCATCACTAGTCCTGTTCTGTAACACCATCACTAGTCCTGTTCTGTAACACCATCACTAGTCCTGTTCTGTAACACCATCACTAGTCCTGTTCTGTAACACCATCACTAGTCCTGTTCTGTAACACCATCACTAGTCCTGTTCTGTAACACCATCACTAGTCCTGTTCTGTAACACCATCACTAGTCCTGTTCTGTAACACAATCACTAGTCCTGTTCTGTAACACCATCACTAGTCATGTTATGTGTAGAAGCTTATAATTAGCGAGAGGCTGACATTTTTGCGTTTTCGTTTTCCAGGCCAAGCACAGGAAGTGGAACAGCAGAGACAGCACGGAAACGTGACATGCCTGCTGGAAAAGTGGGAAATAGACGGAAAAAGCCAAGAGAAGAGAAGAAACTTCATACATGGATCTAGCTGAACAAAGGAGATGGGGCTGGAAAAAAGTAATAGAGGAAATATCTCAGGCATACCTGGGGACAGTAGTGGAGCTGTATTCAGCTGTGTCTGGATATTCCCAAGACAGGGAGGATACAGGAAGTGAGGGAGATATGGGATGTGCATAATGAGAGTAAGATACAGCACCGATAGTACCGTACATCAAGACACCATGGATCATTGCTTTTAATTGTATTATTATTATTATTTTTAATTGAGGGGGGGGGGGGGTAGATCAGGTTTGATATTGCAAATACAGTGCAGCTTCCATCAATGCAATAGTCTGCATCATTTCCAATATGTCTTTTTGTTTGTAAATAAAAATGGACAATTGCTACAACAGAGCAATGAGTTGTCTGAACATGACGTGGTGGCGACGCTAAAGTGAAAATGTAAGTTGTGATCTGTCAGATGATGTTGAACACATCTCACGGTGTATGTACGTACGGCACGCAGGCGGCTGGCAGCGTGTACCACCCCACATCTCTCACCTCATGTCTGATATTAATTACACAACACACAGAGGCACTATTGCACAAATCACATTATCTACGAGGCACGCACAGAGTTTTGCCTGCCACAAGAGACCAGGTAACAGAAGGCCAGCTGTTTGTGTGTGTGTGTGTGTGTGTGTGTGTGTGTGGGTGGGTGGCTTATGCAACCTGTCCAAGGAGAGTGTGTTACAGTATGTGTGTTTGGCAGATTTTCACTCAACAGATAAGGGGAAGGAAGAGACAGCGGAAGGGTGACCAGAGTATGTGACAAACCATAATGTAAAAACCTGTTGTGCATAGACAGTATATCACTTGGACAGAAAATGGTATGTAAATTATGATGAGTTATGTGGAGAACACAGTACATAGATACACAGTGAGTAGACAACAGTATGTAAACATAATGTGAGGTGACCAGAATTCAGTGACTCCATGTAATATATGGATACATGGGGAATATGTCTCAATGTGGAGGGCTGAGCACAGGGCAGTTAGCTGGCTAGTGATGGTTGTTACACAGTCTGATGGTCTGGTAATAGAAGCTGTTCAACAGTCTGATGGTAATTGAAGCTGTTCAACAGTCTGATGGTAATTGAGGCTGTTCAGTCTGATGGTAATAGAAGCTGTTCAACAGTCTGATGGTCTGATAATAGAAGCTGTTCAACAGTCTGATGGAATTATTGGAATTATTTGTGTTCATTTTAGGCATTATCAATTCTTAATTGAATCTTGCTCATTGACAGTGTTTGGCATGTCCGTGCTCAGCCATAATGCAGTTATAATAGGCCTAGCTCCTATAGCAGTGTAAATGCTATTGAAGCCATGCAATTATTTAGAACAATGTAGACTAAAAATTGGTTCAAGTTAATGTATTTAGAAAAGATAGGTTTACATTTTGCAATTTTGTTTCTGTAAGCCATTTAACTTCTTAACTATAATGGACGGACATTGTAATTGCAAATGATTCCAATGCAATACTTAAAAGACCCGTAAATTCACACCAAGAAGCAACCACATATTTCTCAATGGAACACATACTGATTGGCCAGAGAGGGGCTACTGCCTGCACTTAGATATACCATTGAGTTAGGTTTGTTAAAATAGAGCCCAGGGGGCTGTAAATGTCCTGGAGGGCAGGCAGCGTGACCCCAGTGTTATTTTGGACTAATAGCACCACGGTCTTAAGAGCCATGCGGTTGAGCGTGGTGCAGATACCACACCAGGTAGTGATGCAGCCTGACAGAATGCTCTCAATGGTGCATTTGTATAAGTTCGTGAGGGTCCTAGGGGCCATGCTGAATTTATTCTGCCACCTGGGGTTGTAGAGGAGCTGTTGCCAGTGCTTAATTTGTAAATTGGAAGGTGCCGGAACAAAAAGCGAACGCGAGAGGGGAACTCTGAGGTACCAGAACGCATGAGAAAAAAAATCACCCTTATAATAAAGCATCATGCATTTCATCACATTTGCATAGTGGCATAGAGCAGTAGAGTAGAGGCACTTACAGAAGTTGCACACATGGAAAAAACTTGTTGTGGCCTAGGGTCTAGGAAATGTTGGGCCTCTTATCAACGCATATCATGCTATTCTACATTATTTTACATGACTGGAGACTTTGGCATAATTTGTTTTAATGCCACGTTCAAAACAACTGGGAACTCGGCGCTGGGAAATCGCTGACGTCCGACTTCAGTGCGTTCAGGACAACTGGGAAACAGGGAGAAAACGAGACTTGAAAAATGTGTTTGAGCGGTCATCCAATCTGTAATTACAGGTGGGGAACTCCTCTTTCTAGAGCTCCAACTTTCCAACTTGAAGATCAATGACGTCATGATTAACTAGAGGCAACTCAAGTTAACTTTGATCTCGTTTTATTATAATGTCTACATTGCAAAACGTGACACTTCTTTTTCATGCCATGAGAGGTACCAGATCCGGCTCAAATTAAGAACGGGCTTTTGTGCCGTCTTCACCACGGTGTCGGTGTGGACCATTTCAGGCCCTCAGTGATGTCCACGCCAAGGAACCTGAAACTTTTGACCCTAACCACAGTGGCCTCGTCAATGTGGATGTGGGCATGCTCCCTCTTTTGTCTCCTGTAGTCCATCGTCAGCTCCTTGGGTTTTTTTTTAACATTGAGGGAAAGATTATTTTCCTGGCACCTCTCTCCCAGATCTCTCACCTTCTCCACGGAGGCTGTCAGGTTGTTGTTGGTAATCAGGCTTACCACTGTTGTCTCAACAGCAAACTTGATGATTGAGTTGGAGTCGTGCATAGCCACGCAGTCATGGAAGTTCAGGAGGGGCTGAGCACAAACCCCTGTTGGGTGCACGTGTTGAGGATGAGCATGGTGGAGGTGTTGTTGCCTACAGTATAAACAGTGCATTCGGAAAGAATTCAGACCCCTTGACTTTTTTCACATTTTTGTTACGTTACGTTACAGCTTTATTCTAAAATTAATCAACACACAATATCGCAATAAAAAGCAGTAGCGAGGCTATATACAGGGGGTAACGGTACAGAGTCATTGTTCAGGGGCAGCAGTTAGTCGAGGTAATTGAGGTAATGTGTTTAGTACATGTAAGACTCGAGGCTGTAATCGCTGCTTTCAACAAAGTACAGAGTTTCTTAATAATTATGTAAATGTGATATTTATTATGTAAATATTTCAGTTGCTCCCTGATTATTTGTTATTTTTCAATTTGTCTTTTTTAGATCAGTTTATTTTAGTAAATATTTTCTTAACACCTTTTTTTCTTAAAACTGCATTGTTGGTTAAGGGCTTGTAAGTAAGCGTTTCACGGTAAGGTCTACTACACCTGTCGTATTCGGAGCATGTGACAATTTTTTGATTTGATGACGCTACAAGCTTGGCACACCTGTATTTGGGAAATGTCTCCTATTCTTCTCTCCAGATCCTCACAAGCTCTGTCCTGAGATATTCGATCGGGTTCAAGGCCAGGCTATGGCTGGGCCACTCAGGGACATTTGGAGACTTGTCCCGAAGCCACTCCTGTGTTGTCTTGGCTGTGTGCTTAGTGTCGTTGACCTGTTGGAGGGTGAACCTTCACCCCAGTCTGATGTCCTGAGTGCTCAATCTCCATCTCCACTCCTGACATGAATATCCAATGCCCTAGGAAGGAGACAGACGGCTGGAAGAACAGGCATTTCTCAGCCTTGACGTTTGGGTCATGCTCCAACAGGCGACCAAGCACTCTGCGCATCAGCGACACATGCTCAGCGAATGTAGCAGAGTATATCAGAATGTCATCGATATACATTACTACACCGCGCCCATGCCGGTCTCTGAAAATCTTGTCTACAAAGGATTGGAAGACTGATGGAGCATTCATCAACCCATACGGCATGACTAGGTACTCATAATGACCTGAGGTGGTACTAAATGCCATCTTCCACTCGTCTCCCTTCCGGATACACACCAGGTTGTACGCACTCCTGAGATCCAGTTTAGTGAAGAAGTGTGCCCCGTGCATTGACTCAATCGGCGTAGCGATAAGAGGTAGCGGGTAACTGTACCTCACCGTGATTTGATTGAGACCTCGATAATCAATGCACGGGCGCAAACCTCCATCCTTCTTCTTCACAAAAATAAACTTGAGGAGACAGGTGAAATGGAGGGCCAAATGCACCCCTGACGCAGGGATTTGGAGAAATATTTCTCCATAGCCACTGTCTCCTCTTGCGACAGGGGATACACGTGACTCCTGGGAAGTGCAGCGTCTACCAGACTTATCGCACCATCCCCCCCATTGATGGGGTGGTAATTGAGTCGCCTTCTTTTTACAGAAAGCGAGAACCAAATCGGCATATTCTGGGAGAATGCGCACGGTGGAGACCTGGTCTGGACTTTCCACCATAGTAGCACCAACGGAAACCCCTAAACACCTACCTGAGCACTCTCGCGACCACCCCGTGAGAGCCCTCTGTGGCCAAGAAACAGTGGGGTTATGACAAGCTAACCAGGGTAGGCCCAGCACCACTTGATATGCAGGAGAATCAATAAGGAAAAGACTCATCTTTTCCCTGTGACCCCCCCGCGTTACCATACTCAAAGGAGCGGTGGCCTCCCTGATAAACCCTGACCCTAATGGTCGACTATCTAAGGTGTGAACGGGGAAAGGCACATCTACAGGAACAATGGGGATCCGTAAACTATGAGTTAATACTTTATTAATGAAATTCCCAGCCGTGCCTGAATCTACTAGCGCCTTATGCTGGGAACACGGGGAAAATTCAGGAAAAATGACAGAGACAAACATATGTGCAACAGAGGGCTCTGGATTAGAATGGTGCCTACTCACCTGGGGTGATGCCAGAGTGCCCTGCCTGCTACCTTGATTCCCAGAGGAACCAACCCGGCACCGACCAGCAGTATGACCTCTGCGACCACATATGGTGCACGAACGGGAACCCCCTCCGGTCTCCCTGCGTTCTGTCTCTCCCAGCTCCATGGGTATCGGACAGGGTGTGCGGGAAGATGGAACTACCAGACCTCGATCAGCAGGTTGTCCAGACGGATGAACCTGTCCACCAGCTGGTCGAAGTTGAGGTTGATGTCTCTGCAGGCCAGCTCCTGACGGACGTCCTCATGTAGGCTACAGCGGTAATGGTTGATCAGGGCCCTGTTGCTCCATCCAGCACCTGCAGCCAGGGTCCTAAACTCCAGCGCAAACTCCTGGGCGCTCCTCATCTCCTGCCTTAGATGGTAGAGGCACTCACCTGCCACTCTGCCCTCGGGTGGGTGGTCGAGTACTGCCCTGAAACTGCGGGTGAACTCCTCAAAATGGTCCAACGCCGCATCTCCTCCCCCACATACAGCGCTGGCCCACTCCAGGGCTTTCCCATTTTTCCCCCCAACTCTTCTCACGGTCCGATGGAGCTGGGTGGACCGTGGCCAAGTACAGGCTTAGTTTGAGGAGGAAAACCTGGCAGCCGGCAGCATCTCCGTCGTACCCCTGTGGCATGGATAGATGGATCCTGCTGGGTTCAGGCGGGAAAGGGCGCTCAGGGGAGACCCCGGTTGTGCTGGTGGAGGCGTTGGAAAAACTCCCTGTGTCTCCCAGCGGTTCATATTCTAGACAACGCGATCCATGGCGGCGCTCAGATTGTAAATCATCTCCGTATGTTCCGATACGCGCTCCAACTCCATGGCCGGGGTACCTTCTCCTCCTGACTTCATGTTTGTTCAGAGATTCTGTCAGAGTCATGTGTATCGGTGGCAGGAGAATCAAACTGAGTGGAATGGAGTTAATAACTTGAAAACAAACATAACTCCAAAACCATGAATTCAATAAAACAAAGTGAGTACGAGGAACCGTCGCGCACCAATACAAACAACACGAATACAGAAGAACAAACGATCTCTGACAAGGACATGAGGGGAAACAGAGGGTTAAATACACAACAGGTATTGAATGGGATTGAAACCAGGTCTGCAGGAAGACAAGACAAAACCAATGGAATGTGAAAAATGGATCAGTGATGGCTAGAAGACCGGTGACGTCCACCGCCGAGCACCGTCCGAAGAAGGAGAGGCATCGACTTCGGTAGAAGTCATGACAATTACCTTCAGAAGTATAATTAGTTAAATAAAGTCCACCTGTGTGCAATCTAAGTGTCACGATCTGTCACATGATCTCAGTATTCATACACCTGTTCTGAAAGTCCCCAGAGTCTGCAACACCACTAAGAAAGGGGCAGCACCAAGCAAGCGGCACCATGAAGACCAATGAGCTCTCCAAACAGGTCAGGGACAAAGTTGTGGAGAAGTACAGATAAGGGTTGGGTTATAAAAAATATTAGAAACTTTTAACATCCCACAGAGCACCATTAAATCCATTATTAAAAAATGGAAAGAATATGACACCACAATAAACCTGCCAAGAGAGGGCCGCCCACCAAAACTCACAGACCAGGCAAGGAGGGCATTAATCAGAGAGGCAACAAAGAGACCAAAGATAACCCTGAAGGAGCTGCAAAGCTACACAGCAGAGATTGGAGTATCTGTCCACAGGACCACTTTAAGGCTTACACTCCACGGAGATGGGATTTACGGAAGAGTGGCCAGAAAAAAGCCATTGCTTAAAGAAAAAACATTTGGAAGAAGGTGCTCTGGTCAGATGAGACTAAAATTGAGCCTTTTGGACATCAAATACAATGCTATGTCTGGCTCAAACCCAGCACCTCTCATCACCCCGAGAACATCATCCCCACAGTGAAGCATGGTGTGGGGATGTTTTTTATCGGCAGGGACTGGGAAACTGGTAAACATTTTAGGAATGAATGATGGCGCTAAATACAGGGAAATTCTTGAACCTGTTTCAGTCTTCCAGAGATTTGAGACTGGGATGGAGGTTCCCCTTCCAGCAGGACAATGACCCTAAGCATACTGCTAAAGCAACACTCGAGTGGTTTAAGGGGAAACATTTAAATGTCTTGGAATGGCCTAATCAAAACCCAGACCTGAATCCAATTGAGAATCTGTGGTATGACTTAAAGATTGCTGTACACCAGCGGAACCCATCCAACTTAAAGGAGCTGGAGCAGTTTTGCCTTGAAGAATGAGCAAAAATCCCAGTTGCTAGATGTGCCAAGCTTATAGAGACATACCCCAAGAGACTTGCAGCTGTAATTGCTACAAAAGGTGGCTCTACAAAGTATTGAAATTGGGGGAGTAAATAGTTATGTATGATCAAGTTTTCCGTTTTTTGTCTTATTTATTGTTTGTTTCACAAGAAAAAATATTTAGCCCCTTCAAAGTGGTAGGCAAGTTGTTTAAATCAAATGATACAACCCCTCCAAAAAAATCTATTTAATTCCAGGGTGAAAGGCAACAAAACAGGAAAAATACCAAGGGGGGTGAGTACTTTTGCATGCCACTCTACTGAGGAGTGGCTTCCATCTTGCCACTCTACCATAAAGGCCTGATTGGTGGAGTGCTGCAGAGATGGTTGTCCTTCTGGAAGGTTCTCCCATCTCTACAAAGATTCTTTGGAGCTCTGTCAGAGTGTCCGTCCGGTTCTTGGTCACCTTCCTAACCTAGTACATTCTCTGAACAATAATGCTTCATACATTTTTTGGCACCCTTCCCCAGATCTATGCCTCAACATAATCCTGTCTCGGAGCTCTACAGACAATTCCTTCAACCTCATGGCTTGGTTTTAGCTCTGACATGCATTGTTAGCTGTGGGACCTTATATAAACAGGTGTGTGTCTTTCCAAATCATGTCCAATCAATTGAATATACCACAGCTGGACTCCAATCAAGTTGTAGAAACATCTCAAGGATGATCAATGGAAATAGGATGCACCTGAGCTCAATTTGGAGTCTCATAGCGAAGGGTCTGAATATTTATGTAAATAAGGTTTTTCTTTTTTTTCTTTTTTTTATACACTTGCAAACATTTCTAAAAACATGTTTTCATGTAAATAGATGGGGATTTGTAAATTTATTTAATTTATTTCAGAATAATGTAACAACGTGTCCATGTAATTGTTGGAGTAGTGTGCAAATTGTAATGGATATACGGTTTGGGGTAAGGTAGAGGTGATATGGTCCTTGACTAGCCTCTCAAAGCACTTCATGATGACAGAGGTGAGTGCTACGGTGCAATAGTCATTTAGTTCAGTTACCTTAGCTTCCTTGGGTACAGGAACAGTGGTCGACTTTTTGAAGCAAGTGGGGCCAACATACTGGGACAGTGAGAGGTAGAATATGTCAGTAAACACTCCAGAAAAGCAGAAGGAGAGAGATTGAGGGAGAGAGAGAGGAGAGAGAGAGAGAGAGAGAGAGAGAGAGAGAGAGAGAGAGAGAGAGAGAGAGAGAGAGAGAGAGAGAGAGAGAGAGAGAGAGAGAGAGAGAACAATATCTCCAATTTGGCACCACTCTCCTGTCAATTCTTCTCCTCTGGACCTGGCCTTCACCCCCCCTGCGTTGGCCCTGAGACTCCGCTCGGTTCTCTCCCTCCTGCAAAGATTATTGCCTCCCTCAGCCAAATTCCCCTGCCTGACTGTCTGCCTGCCTGCGTTTATGGCTGCATGACCACCAGCCAGATCAACCACATTAATATCCCATCTACTCTCCCCTCTAAGCACAATAAAAAAATATATATATATATAATCATTTTCTCAACTTCATGAACAAAGACATCACCTCTATTATAATGCCCCCCCCCCTCTTAAAAAAAGACAATAATAAAATCTAAAATAGTACATCACACAGTATATGAAGCCTGACAGCAAATTAGTGCCCTGGCCTGACACATGGAGCTGTAAGCCACGACAGGTCCTCTCTTTTAACCTTTTATTAGTATCCACACTTCCATAACTAAGCTGCAGCCATTAGCGTAGTGACGGTGGCAGACGGGTGGCCATCTTAAATATAGCCCTCCTAGTGTTGGCTTTATCAACAGCCTCCTGACATCCCTGACAGGGGAAAAGGGTGTGTGTGTGTGTGTGTGAAAGTTAGTCAACTCAGAGCCAACTGCTATTAGTGGCCAAGAAGAGTTAAAGACGAATGAAATAGATAGGGGAGAGAAAGATATGAGTATTTTCCTTTCTCTCTTAGAAGATCATAAGCACAGGGACTGCCTTCTCTGTAATGTCTATTTAATGCCTGACAGAAAACCCACTCTTCAATTTTGATGAGTAGGCAAGACTAGTGAATTGGAATGTTGTTTTGCTGTGAAAAACAGAAACACGTATACCTTGTACTTTCTTTGAGGGCTCATTTGTCACTATTAAATGGGACATGAGAGAGAAGCTGGGGCTAGTCCTTAAGGTCTAATTTGTCGAATGGTAATGTGAGACAGGATGAGCAGACGAGAGCAGAGCAGAGCCTGGGTGATATGATAAACAGAGCAGAGCCTGGGTGATATGATAAACAGAGCAGAGCCTGGGTGATATGATGAACAGGGCAGAGCTTCGTTGAAATGATGAACAGGGCAGAGCATGGGTGATATGATGAACAGAGCAGAGCCTGGGTGATATGATGAACAGAGCATGCATGATGAACAGGGCAGAGCATGGGTGATATGATGAACAGAGCAGAGCCTGGGTGATATGATGAACAGGGCAGAGCCTTATTTGTCACATGACATGGAGCAGATGTTAAGAGGCAGAAATGCTTGTGCTTCAAATTTTATGATGAACAGTGCAGAGCCTGGGTGATATGATGAACAGTGCAGAGCCTGGATGACATGATGAACAGTGCAGAGCCTGGGTGATATGATGAACAGTGCAGAGCCTGGATGACATGATGAACAGGGCAGAGCTTCGTTGAAATGATGAACAGGGCAGAGCATGGGTGATATGATGAACAGAGCAGAGCCTGGGTGATATGATGAACAGGGCAGAGCCTGGATGACATGATGAACAGGGCAGAGCTTCGATGACATGATGAACAGGGCAGAGCCTGGATGATATGATGAACAGAGCAGAGCATGGGTGATATGATGAACAGGGCAGAGCCTGGGTGATATGATAAACAGGGCAGAGCCTGGATGATATGATGAACAGGGCAGAGCTTCGATGACATGATGAACAGGGCAGAGCCTGGGTGATATGATGAACAGGGCAGAGCCTGGGTGATATGATGAACAGTGCAGAGCCTGGGTGATAAAATCAAATCAAATCAAATTTTATTTGTCACATACACATGGTTAGCAGATGTTAATGCGAGTGTAGCGAAATGCTTGTGCTTCTAGTTCCGACAATGCAGTAATAACGAACAAGTAATCTAACTAACAATTCCAAAAAGACTACTGTCTTATACACAGTGTAAGGGGATAAAGAATATGTACATAAGGATATATGAATGAGTGATGGTACAGAGCAGCATAGGCAAGATACAGTAGATGATATCGAGTACAGTATATACATATGAGATGAGTATGTAAACCAAGTGGCATAGTTAAAGTGGCTAGTGATACATGTATTACATTAGGATGCAGTCGATGATATAGAGTACAGTATCTACGTATGCATATGAGATGAATAATGTAGGGTAAGTAACATTATATAAGGTAGCATTGTTTAAAGTGGCTAGTGATATATTTACATCATTTCCCATCAATTCCCATGATTAAAGTGGCTGGAGTAGAGTCAGTGTCATTGACAGTGTGTTGGCAGTAGCCACTCAATGTTAGTGGTGGCTGTTTAACAGTCTGATGGCCTTGAGATAGAAGCTGTTTTTCAGTCTCTCGGTCCCAGCTTTGATGCACCTGTACTGACCTCGCCTTCTGGATGACAGCGGGGTGAACAGGCAGTGGCTCGGGTGGTTGATGTCCTTGATGATCTTTATGGCCTTCCTGTAGCATCGGGTGGTGTAGGTGTCCTGGAGGGCAGGTAGTTTGCCCCCGGTGATGCGTTGTGCAGACCTCACTACCCTCTGGAGAGCCTTACGGTTGAGGGCGGTGCAGTTGCCATACCAGGCGGTGATACAGCCCGCCAGGATGCTCTCGATTGTGCATCTGTAGAAGTTTGTGAGTGCTTTTGGTGACAAGCCAAATTTCTTCAGCCTCCTGAGGTTGAAGAGGCGCTGCTGCGCCTTCCTCACGATGCTGTCTGTGTGAGTGGACCAATTCAGTTTGTCTGTGATGTGTATGCCGAGGAACTTAAAACTTGCTACCCTCTCCACTACTGTTCCATCGATGTGGATGGGGGGTGTTCCCTCTGCTGTTTCCTGAAGTCCACAATCATCTCCTTAGTTTTGTTGACGTTGAGTGTGAGGTTATTTTCCTGACACCACACTCCGAGGGCCCTCACCTCCTCCCTGTAGGCCGTCTCGTCGTTGTTGGTAATCAAGCCTACCACTGTTGTGTCGTCCGCAAACTTGATGATTGAGTTGAGGCGTGCGTGGCCACGCAGTCATGGGTGAACAGGGAGTACAGGAGAGGGCTCAGAACGCACCCTTGTGGGGCCCCAGTGTTGAGGATCAGCGGGGAGGAGATGTTGTTGCCTACCCTCACCACCTGGGGGCGGCCCGTCAGGAAGTCCAGTACCCAGTTGCACAGGGCGGGGTCGAGACCCAGGGTCTCGAGCTTGATGACGAGCTTGGAGGGTACTATGGTGTTGAATGCCGAGCTGTAGTCGATGAACAGCATTCTCACATAGGTATTCCTCTTGTCCAGATGGGTTAGGGCAGTGTGCAGTGTGGTTGAGATTGCATCGTCTGTGGACCTATTTGGGCGGTAAGCAAATTGGAGTGGGTCAAGGGTGTCAGGTAGGGTGGAGGTGATATGGTCCTTGACTAGTCTCTCAAAGCACTTCATGATGACGGATGTGAGTGCTACGGGGCGGTAGTCGTTTAGCTCAGTTACCTTAGCTTTCTTGGGAACAGGAACAATGGTGGCCCTCTTGAAGCATGTGGGAACAGCAGACTGGTATAGGGATTGGTTGAATATGTCCATAAACACACCGGCCAGCTGGTCTGCGCATGCTCTGAGGGCGCGGCTGGGGATGCCGTCTGGGCCTGCAGCCTTGCGAGGGTTAACACGTTTAAATGTCTTACTCACTTCGGCTGCAGTGAAGGAGAGACCGCATGTTTTCGTTGCAGGCCGTGTCAGTGGCACTGTATTGTCCTCAAAGCGGGCAAAAAGTTATTTAGTCTGCCTGGGAGCAAGACATCCTGGTCCGTGACTGGGCTGGGTTTCTTCCTGTAGTCCGTGATTGACTGTAGACCCTGCCACATGCCTCTTGTGTCTGAGCCGTTGAATTGAGATTCTACTTTGTCTCTGTACTGGCGCTTAGCTTGTTTGATAGCCTTGCGGAGGGAATAGCTGCACTGTTTGTATTCAGTCATGTTACCAGACACCTTGCCCTGATTAAAAGCAGTGGTTCGCGCCTTCAGTTCCACACGAATGCTGCCATCAATCCACGGTTTCTGGTTAGGGAATGTTTTAATCGTTGCTATGGGAACGACATCTTCAACGCACGTTCTAATGAACTCGCACACCGAATCAGCGTATTCGTCAATGTTGTTGTCTGACGCAATACGAAACATCTCCCAGTCCACGTGATGGAAGCAGTCTTGGAGTGTGGAGTCAGCTTGGTCGGACCAGCTTTGGACAGACCTCAGCGTGGGAGCTTCTTGTTTTAGTTTCTGTCTGTAGGCAGGGATCAACAAAATGGAGTCGTGGTCAGCTTTTCCGAAAGGGGGACGGGGCAGGGCCTTATATGCGTCGCGGAAGTTAGAGTAACAATGATCCAGGGTCTTTCCACCCCTGGTTGCGCAATCGATATGCTGATAAAATTTAGGGAGTCTTGTTTTCAGATTAGCCTTGTTAAAATCCCCAGCTACAATGAATGCAGCCTCCGGATAAATCGTTTCCAGTTTGCAGAGAGTTAAATAAAGTTCGTTCAGAGCCATCGATGTGTCTGCTTGGGGGGGGATATATACGGCTGTGATTATAATCGAAGAGAATTCTCTTGGTAGATAATGCGGTCTACATTTGATTGTGAGGGATTCTAAATCAGGTGAACAGAAGGATTTGAGTTCCTGTATGTTTCTTTCATCACACCATGTCACGTTAGTCATAAGGCATACGCCCCCGCCCATAAGGCATACGCCCCCGATATGATGAACAGTGCAGAGCCTGGGTGATATGATGAACAGTGCAGAGCCTGGGTGATATGATGAACAGAGCAGAGCCTGGGTGATATGATGAACAGGGCAGAGCCTGGGTGATATGATGAACAGGGCAGAGCCTGGGTGATATGATGAACAGGGCAGAGCCTGGGTGATATGATGAACAGGGCAGAGCCTGGGTGATATGATAAAAGCTCTCAGTGCTGCTCTGCTTATTGACTCTGAAATGAAAAGTCTGCCGTCTTCTCAGTTAATGTTGATCTGTATGGGATACTGTACCACCCTCGTTAGGGCTGATCTTTTTAACATGAGAAGCCTGGAAACTGTGTGTGTGTGTGTGTGTGTGTGTGTGTGTGTGTGTGTGTGTGTGTGTGTGTGTGTGTGTGTGTGTGTGTGTGTGTGTGTGTGTGTGTGTGTGTGTGTGTGTGTGTGTGTGTGTGTGTGTGTGTGTGTGTCAATCATTTTGTGTACAGCAAGCCTACACAGTAAGACTCCTTGTGCACAGCGAGTGTGTATGTCAGCCCGGCCCATCAAAGACAGAGTCAGATTCCAGCTGTGTGTGTGTTTGTGTTTGTGTCAGTGGATGGCTCCTCAGAGGAGGAAGGGGAGGACCATCCTATTCAGACAAATAAAAAATAATGAGCCATTAAAAAAGTTAGCCTTTTCTGATAAATCTATACTAAATATATTAAAATACCTGATTAAACACTATTTGCAATGAAGGTCTACAGTAGCCTCAACAACACACTCTAGGATAGTATCATGGTGTAGCTGGAGGAGTCCATGGCCTCCTCTGACTACAATGACTTTGATACAAAAATCTAGGAGGCTTGTAGGCCTCACCCCCTTCCATAGACTTACAAGGTAATTATGAGGACTTTTAATTTTTTTATTTAACCATTATTTAACCAGGCAAGTTGAGAGCAAGTTCTTATTTACAATTGAGACCTGGCAAAGATAAAGCAAAGCAGTTTGACACATACAACGACACAGAGTTACACATGGAGTAAAACAAACATACAGTCAATAATACAGTAGAAAAATAAGTATATATACGATGTGAGCAAATGAGGTGAGATAAGGGAGGTAAAGGCAAAAAAGGCCATGGTGGCAAAGTAAATACAATATAGCAAGTAAATCACTGGAATGGTAGATTTGCAATGGAAGAATGTGCAAAGTAGAGATGGAAATAATGGGGTGCAAAGGAGCAAAAAAATTAATACAGTAGGGGGAGAGGTAGTTGTTTGGGCTAAATTATAGATGGGCTATGTACAGGTGCAGTAATCTGTGAGCTGCTCTGACAGCTGGTGCTTAAAGCTAGTGAGGTAGATAACTGTTTCCAGTTTCACTTCCGGAGGACATCCTCCAACCAATCGAAGCTTTTGCAATATGAACTGACATGTTGTCCATCCAATCACAGGATTAGGAGCAGAGAATGAGCCTAGTGTGTTTTATTGGGGTTGTGCCACAGAGCATTATGGGGTGTTCTGTATTAAGATGCTTGGTGAGTTGGTGACATATTAGATAGAGATTGAGTGAGGAGTGATAGTTGAGCATTTTTAGGATACTATTCCATGCAATTTAGGATCTTCAACCTACAGGAGAAAGATATACAGTGAGGCAAAAAAGTATTTAGTATTTTATACTGATAAACAAGTTCAAACAGGTGCCATTAATACAGGTAACGAGTGGAGCACAGAGGAGCCTCTTAAAGAACAAGTTACAGGTCTGTGAGAGCCAGAAATCTTGCTTGTTTGTAGGTGACCCTTATTTTCCGCCATAATTTGCAAATAAATTCATAAAAAATCCTACAATGTTTTTCTCATTTTGTCTGTCATAGTTAAAGTGTACTTATGATAAATTACAGGCCTCTCTCCTCTTTTTAAGTGGGAGAACTTGCACAATTGGTGGCTGACTAAATACTTTTTTGCCCCACTCTATATTGTTTTCTTGGTTTTTGAACTTTATTTTTGTGTGGAGAACAATTTATTTAAATCTGCCTTGCTAACATTAGTAGCAAGTGCTAACGTTTGCTACCAGAGTGCAGTTTTCTCCTCCAGAACGGCTAGCTAATTCTAACAACAATGTAGTGGATGTTTTGTTGAAGAACCACTTTCATTGCCCACATCACATTCAAGCACCTTGGAAAAAGCCTCATCGATCATGTAATGGACAAACGTTTGTGTATTCAAACTGCACAACACAACGAGAAGGTGAGAAGAAACAGGGTCACAAGCAGCTTATCGGCAAGAGTTGGCTTTCACTTAGGGGCACGACGAGAGGGAAAGTTCAGCTAACAAGGGCAACTACAAGGAGCTTGCAGAGGGAATTGCACATTACGATGCTTAACTTGCTGAGCATATGGAAGTTTCTACAGTCTTCTATGGGGACGTGGAAATCAATTCGGAATGACTTGATCGCTTCCATCGCGTCATCCTTTGAGTGCGAGATTAAAAAGAGAAGTCGACGGAACGCATTTTGTTGGGTTCGTTCAAGTAGACGTTCCACTTTTCTCCTGTATTTATTCAGCACAGGTGATAACACAATCAACCCGGACAGACACAAGCAAAAACTCATTCCATAAATGTTGCAGCAGCCTAGGTTACGCCTAAACATTAGAGATCTGAAAACCAGACACTTTTTCAGTCTGATCAACGGTAGGCTACTAATAAGAGCAGATGCATACAGCCTATGTGCGCTGTCCATTTGGTCAGGGTTAACAAATTGGTAAAGTTATGAATTTATAGTCCATTTGGTTGTCAGGAGAACATTTTTACGTGATCAAATTTGGTTTATATTCAATCTTAGGCTGGCTAGGGGGCCTAAACATTTTCAATTCAAAATAATTAACTGGAATGAATCAATAAACACAATAGTGATAACATAGACTGAGTGAATTGTTTATTAGGCCTGCAGTTGCATAGACCTGAATAATGCAAACATGCAATGAACTAGCTCAGCCCTGTGAGTTCTACTATCTATCAGTTGTTGTCTTGCGTCTGGGTAGAGGAAACCCTTGTTAGTTTAATATATAATTAATTTGAACAAGTATAAAGTTGTTGCATTTTGACAGGGTTTTCATGCTCCCCAGGGCCAGGAGGTTTGTTTTACATTTAGATCATTTAGCGCAGTGGTTCCCAAACTGTTGTCCAGGACCCACTTGTGGGTTTCGGCAAGGGTCCAGGTGTGTCCAGGTGGGTCCAGGTGGGTCCAGGTGGCTTGTGGGATGACACTTATTGTTTTTGCAAAAAATATATATTTTTTATTTTATTTTTCACCCCCCAAAAAATGGGATGGGAAAATGCTTTCAGTGTAAACTTAAATGACTTATATGACCAAATAGAAAGTGTGTAGAAAATATAATGGACCTATAATGGACCCAAAATAAAAGCTAGACAATCAGGCCCCCATTGATTTTGTTATGATGTTATAAGAACACAGCATTAGCCATGGCAACATGTCTAGAATTGCAGAAAATTTACTTTAAAACTGCAAAATGTTCTCTCCGCTGTCAAGATGAGGGCCTACAATTTTATCGCCCAGATTTCAGCCGCTCAGACAACCGCCCATTGCCACGCCCCCTGACATGCCCACCGCCTAAGCCTGTTTACTATTCAGAAGAAACCCTGCATTGTCAGAAATAATGTTAGAACTACAGTATAGAGTACATTTCTTTAAGTTTTACACAACAAGCCATACTCAAATCTACATTCAGTTAAATGGTTTAAAAAAGACAGTATTATTAATCTATTATTAACTTATTATTTGGTCTGTGTACAGAATGTTTTTTCAAGCCTCACGAAGCAACACAGTTTGGTAAAACAGTGATTTAGCAGACACTCTTGTCCACAGTTACAGCACCTTCAGGAAGGGAGGAGGTCTGACATCGGCATGTGTGACAGCAGCCGATGTGTCCTCTGCTTGGCTCCCTGAAACCAGAACCTGCATATTAAATCCTGCCAGTCATTCACTTTATCAGACCTGTTTTGTGATTAAACACAATGAACCCTTACAGGTACAGTATGTGTTTGCTAAGAATGAAAGTAGACATCTGACATGAGCAGAATAAAACACATGGGTCAATGAAACAGGTGTGATCATGGGTAAACATAATAACCTGATCAATACTTACATGCAGAAGAGAAGGGAAACATTATTGGTGTTGCTCTGATCGACTAATGATCTTTTGACTTATAACTGCTTTGATCGGATTCAAGAGACACAGAATATTGTCAGTAAACTCCACACGACTGACTGAGGCGTTGTTCCATGACCCTGTTTGTGTCGGATGAGTGCTCAGCTTCTCTCCTGGGACCAGCCTACAGGCATCCTACAGATCAGACACACACACACACACACACGCTGGCATGAAACACACACTTGGAGAGAGGGCAGAACAAAAAAGAAAAACAGCTCTCAGATTCCTGGCTGAGTACAATCCAGAGAAATAACACACGTTCTGAAGCTTTGGGACTAAAAACAATCAAATGAATATGATTGTGAAATAGGCGGTGTCTGTAGCATGTATATAGCATGTATGAGCTGGAAGTAGAAGCTTTGTTGTCATCCATTAGTGTACTCCAGTTAGGGGAGGGGTGGTGGGAGTAGGGGAAAATAATAAAGAAAAATACATATATATATATTTTATATGTACAGTACCAGTCAAAAGTTTGGACACACCTACTCAGGTTTATTTTTATTTTTGATATTTTCAACATTGTAGCATAATAGTGAAGTCATCAAAACGATTAAATTACACATACGGAATCATGGAGTAACCAAAAAAGTGTTAAACAAATCAACATATATATGTCATATTTCAGATTCTTCAAAGTTGCCACCCTTTAACGGACAGTTTTGCACACTCTTGGCATTCACTCAATCAGCTTCATGAGGTAGTCACCTGGAATGCATTTCAATTAACAGGTGTGACTTAATTTGTGGAATTTAATTCCTTCTTAATGCGTTTGAGCCAATCAGTTGTGTCGTGACAAGGTAGAGGTTGTCGTGTCTTTGGCATCATTAAACGTGAAGACTGATATTTTATCAAAACAATTATCTGTAATTATTATTATGTAATTAAACTAATCATTCGTTCGTCATAGTGAGGAGACCAAGGAACAGCGTGATTTGAATACATCCTTCTTTTATTAACGAATGAACACTAAACAAACTAACAAAAATAACAAACCGAACATGATGCTATATAACAATAGTGCTGAAACAGGCAACTACACATAGATAATAACCCACCAAACCGAAATGGCAAATGGCAACCTAAATAAGATCCCCAATCAGAGACAACAATAAACAGCTGCCTCTGATTGGGAACCAATTCAGACCACCATAGACCTACATTTACCTAGACATACCAAAACCCCTTAGATGTACAAAACCCTAGACAAGACAAAAAACACACATACCACCCTCGTCACACCCTGACCTAACCAAAACAATAAAGAAAACAAAGATAACTAAGGTCAGGGCGTGACAACCACAGCAAATCTTCAGATTACAAAGTTATAATTTTCCGAATATAACTCTTCAGATACTTTAATATCTTATCAATTCATCTTTTATGAATTAATTACTCTTTACCTCACGTCAGTCTCATTCCAAACGTCGTAAATTGTTGGTTATCTGCCTAAACTATTTATCATTCATACACCAATTGGCTTAATCATTTACTTACTAACTAACTAAATACAGAAATGCATATACAAACAAACAGTAGATATTACAAACAGTAGATATTGGTTACTAACAATGACAGGGAAGAGTCCCTAGTGGGCTAAGCCAATATGACGGCTTGGTGGACAAAGGGAAGTGGTTGTGGACTGGGAAGGGAGTGTGGACTGGGAAGGGGGTGTGGACTGGGAAGGGGGTGTGGACTGGGAAGGGGTGTGGACTGGGAAGGGGGTGTGGACTGGGAAGGGGGTGTGGACTGGGAAAGAAGCGGGAAAGACGCAGTTGATAATTAAATTCATTGAAATGCTAATCCTTTTGCACATGAACGCTCACTCATTCAGGAACAATTGCAATCAATATATATTTAAGCCCATGTGTCGTTGTGATCTTCTCTGTTGGAATCCAGTTTGTCTGCTGGAGAGTTCATCGGAGTCTCTCTCTCTCTTTCTGTTTCCCTGAAGATCAAAGTCTTTCGTGGTTAGAATGGATACTTCTAAGTACCATTCAGAAATGTTCTCATAGAATAGATGTTTCGGGGGTTGTCGGTATTCACATCCCAGGTTTATATAATTTCTAGCTGAAGACTAGTAATTAATATCTAAAATCTGTTCTTATTCTGTAGAGAATGATAGTCTCAGAGTTTAACTATTTCCGGCCGTGTGGCCAATGCTCCATGTGGTATAGTTTTCTAGTTTTGGTACTCAAACCTGTACCACCTCAGCTTACACCGAGGTATGCGTGGTCTGAACTTCACAATCACAGCTCACGCTGTGGGTTTGCTCAGTCTGAAGAGGATTTCCTCAGGAGGGGGATTTATTCATGACAATAGGAAAGGGCTGTTCCATGATGCCACATCATGTTTGTGCTCATGGGGGCTGGCCGATGACTTAGTTAAACTTTAAAGGGAAAACAATTCCCTCACATGAAAGGCTTAGCATCACATTACATCATTTCACAAATAGTTTCTCATTCATTTTATACAGGAATTAGATGTACACACCATCATTGAGAAATGTACACATTCAGAGACATAGTTATGTGTGTTTCCTATCACCAAATGAAACACACTCAACATAACTGTCCCTTAAGTCCCACACATAACTGTCCCACATTCTCACAAGTGGACATATACTGTAGTTTCATTTTCCCATTTTGGGGATTTAGAAGTTCGGCCACGTGAAATCCTTTGTTCACTCTGCGGTCTCTCTTTCTGCATGACCAGGAGAAGAGGGTCTCCACCAGGAATTTATGACCTGAGATAACAGAACCTGGGTGTAGGAGAGGATAGAGAGGGGGAAGCCACGATCTATACCCAGAAAGGGCTATGTCATGACAGTGCGGTATACGGCAGGGTAGCCTAGTGGTTAGAGTGTTGGACTAGTAACCGGAAGGTTGCAAGTTCAAACCCCCGAGCTGACATGGTACAAATCTGTCATTCTGCCCCTGAACAGGCAGTTAACCAACTGTTCCTAGGCCGTCATTGAAAATAAGAATTTGTTCTTAACTGACTTGCCTGGTTAAATAAAGGTAAAAAATAAAATAAATAAATAAAAATACAGAAGACAGCCCTATTTGGTAAAAGACCAAGTCCATATTATGGCAAGAACAGCTCAAATAAGTAGAGCAACAACAGTCTATCATTACTTTAAGACAAGAAGGTCAGTCAATATGGACAATTTCAAGAACTTTTAAAGTTTCTTCAAGTGCAGTTGCAAAAACGCTTAGGCGCTGTGATGACACTGGCTCTCCTCAGGACCGCCACAGGAAAGGAAGACCCAGAGTTACCTCTGCTACAGAGGATATGTTCGTTAGAGTTACCAGCCTCAGAAATTGTAGGCCAAATAAATGGTTCACAGAGTTCAAGTAACAGACACATCTCAACATCGACCTCTCATAGGAGACTGTGTCAATCAGGTCTTCATCGTCAAATTGCTGCAAAGAAAGCATGACTAAAGGACACCAATAATAATAAGAGACTTGCTTGGGCCAATAAACATGAGCAATGGACATTAGACCAGTGGAAATCTGTCCTTTTGTCTGAGTCCAAATTTGCGATTTTCAATTCCAACCGCCGTGTCTTTGTGAGACGCAGAGAAGGTGAACGGATTGAATGTATAATTGGGAGGGAGATACTACAGACACCCGAACAGGCCCAGATCCACTTCATTCACTGGAGAAGGAAACTGAGATTTTGCGGAAAAAGATCAGGGTGCATTGTGACGATCAGGTGACGAGTGGCTAATCTGCCTTTGCTTTCTGTCCGTTCAATCGCTGGAAAATAAATGGGACGAACTGAAAGCATGTATATCCTACCAAAGGGACATTAAAAACTGTAATATCTTTTTACATTTTTTTATGTTTCACCGAGTCGTGGCTGACCAACTGACAAGTGTCTTCACTGACATTTTCAACCCTGTTTGAGTCTGTAATACCTACATGTTTCAAACAGACCACCATTGTCCCTGTGCCCAAGAACACTAAGGTAACCTGCCTAAATGACTACTGACCCACAGCACTCATATCTGTAGCCATGAAATGCTTTGAAAGGCTGGTCATGGCTCACATCAACACCATTATCCCAGAAACCCTAGACCCACTCCAGTTTGCATACCGCACCAACAGATCCACAGATGATGCAATCTCTATTGCACTCCACTCTGCCCTTTCTCACCTGGACAAAAGGAACACCTATGAGAGAATGCTGTTCATTGACTGCAGCTCAGCGTTCAACACCATAGTGCCCACAAAGCTCATCACTAAGCTAAGGACCCTGGGACTACACCTCCTTCTGCAACTGGATCCTGGACTTCCTGATGGGCCGCCCCCAGGTGGTAAGAGTAGGCAAAAATATGTCTGCCACCAATTAATTGTTCAGCAGTCTTTTGGCAAGGTGGTAGAAGCTGTTTTGTAATCTCTTGGACCTAGACTTGTCGCTCTTGTATTGCTTGTCGTGCGGTAGAAGAAAGAACAGTCTATGACTACAGTGGCTGGAGTCTTTGACACATTTTTGGTCCTTCCTCTGACACCGCCTGGTATAGAGTGCCTGGATGACAGGAAGCTTGGCCCCAGTGATGTACTTGGCCGTACGCACTACCCTCTGTACTGACTTGCGGTCGGAGGCGAGCAGTTGCCATACCAGACAGTGATGCAACCTGTCAGGATTGCTCTCGATGGTACAACTGTAGAACCTTTTGAGGATCTGAGGGCCCGTGCCAAATCTCTTTAGTCTCCTGAGGGGAAATAGGTTTTGTCGTGTCCTCCTCACGACTGTCTTGGTGTGCTTGGACCATGTTAGTTGGAACTTGAAGCTCTCAACCTGCTCCACTCCAGCCCCGTCGATGAGAATGGGGGCGTGCTCCTTTCCTCCTTTTCCTGTAGTCCACAATCATCTCCTTTGTTTTGATCATGGTGAGGGAGAGGTTGTTGTCCTGTTATATATATTTACAAATAAAATAAATAGGGGATTGGAAATTATGCTTACAATTACGTTGATGGAAGCCACAATCTATTTGCAATATTAAACCTGATTTACCCCCCAAAAAAAAAACATTTTTAAAATAAATAACTAGACATGAGACATAAGATATAGGCTACTCCATAGTTTGGCATTACAACTTTTAGGTCCCTGGAATGGCAAACTGAAGGCACTGTTCCTACCAGTAACTTTAAAGATAACTACATTAGATATAACATGGGGATTAAACGAAGCTTCAATTTTTCTGATGTGTTGCAGACGGGCGTAATCCAATGACTCCTGGACCTGAAGGCCGCGTGTTCAAACCCAGTGGCAGACACTTGTTTTAGTGTTTGTTTATTTACCTTATCCCAAACCGTAACTCTTCACTTAATCATTTTGAACTAATGCCTAAACGTTATGTTTTAACCCTATCCAAAAAGTTAGCATTAACCTTAATGACATTTAGAAAAACGTAGACAAGCATCAGAATATGAAGTCAAATTGGTAAAATTTGAGCTCCTCTTGCCCTCCCACCCTCTTAGATAGTATATAACAGTGCTGGTCACGACTGCTCTCCTCTGCGTCACGCTTTACTGCGTACCCCTGTCTTACGTTATAATGAAAACCACAGGTGGGACACATTACACCGCAACACCGCCTCGCTGTTCCCAGCATGCAACAGGAACCATCTGGTTCAGAGGAGGGGCCGTTTTCCCTCCAAACAGCTAGGGGTTAAAACAACAAAGAAGGAAGATGTTGTTCGGACCCTGAGGTTAAGACCAGGTTGGATAGATCACACCACTGTTCTTCCAATCATTCTGGAACACAAAGTGGGAAATGGAGGGTAGGGTTCAGTTTGTTAGACTTGAGTGGATGATGGGGGTGGCTGGATACCAGTGTTTCCCCATAGGGATTCCTTTTAAACCTGCTTGTATCATATCTATCTCATATTTGTCTTGTGACTGACCTGTTTGAGACAATTCTGTTATGATTCCCGCTGTGTAGTTAACTCTTGCTTCAGTGGGAGTGTTGTGAAGCGTGTTCGTTCAGGATATCTTGAAACCTGAGATAAAGTCACCATGAAAATGCAGAACAAACGCTGTGTCTGGTCACAGACATGGCCATGTCATGATCAAATGTCCAATATTTGTATATGTTTGTTTGTATGTGTGTGTGTGTGTGTGTGTGTGTGTGTGTGTGTGTGTGTGTGTGTGTGTGTGTGTGTGTGTGTGTGTGTGTGTGTGTGTGTGTGTGTGTGTGTGTGTGTGTGTGTGTGTGTGTGTGTGTGTGTGTGTGTGTATGTGTGTGTGTGTGTGTGTGTGTGTGTGTGTGTGTGTGTGTGTGTGTGTGTGTGTGTGTGTGTGTGTGTGTGTGTGTGTGTGTGTGTGTGTGACTTGCATGCCACCTTGATCATTCTAATATTTCAAGACGAAAGTAACATCACAAAGTAACGTCCCCTACACAGAAAAATTCTGAGACATTCACATTGAAATGAAATAGTATTTATTTTTATTTTTATTTCATCTTCATTTAACTTGGCACCCACGACACTCAACCTTAAAACAGTTGAAAACTGTCCTTAGACCCAGAGTAGACTGGCCTTGGACACTGATTTAAAGCCAGCTTTTCTTTGGTACACCTCTAATTAAAGTCACATATTTGTGAACTCAACTGATCCTGTTTTTGTGTGCGTGCATCTGTGTGTGTGTTCGTGCGTTTGTGCACGTGAGTGTGTGTGTGTGTGTGTGTGTGTGTGTGTGTGTGTGTGTGTGTGTGTGAGAGATAGAATTTGTGTGAGAGTGTGTGTGTGCGTGTGAGAGTTTGTGTGTGTGAAAGTTTGTTTGTGAGTGTGTGTCATGGGGAGTGGCCGGGGATGTCGTAGTCGGTGAGAGTAAGTTTAATCTGATGGGAGGTCATCCAGGCAGACAAGCTGGAAAGCCATGCAGAGACACAGCAGTGAGAGAAGAAGAAGAGAGGAGGATACAGGATGTAGGTGTAGAATTGAGATCATCTCAGGACATGGTGGGGAGGATGGACATAATAAGGGATAATAGGAAGATATGAAAATAAGACTGGAGAAATACATGCATGTAATTGTGTAAAGTACATCTCAGCACAACTCAATGAAATGAAAACCCCAACCCATAGAGAGAAGGGGAGAGAGGGACGGATTACAGATTGAGAGAGAGAGGGAAGAAAGGGTGGTGTATATGAGAGACACTAGAGAGAGAGAGCGAGAGAGAGAGAGAGTGTGAAAGAGGGAGGGAGAGGAGAAAGCAAAGAGAGAGAGAGAGAGGGAAGAAAGGGTGGTGTGTATGAGAGACACTTGAGAGAGAGAGCGAGAGAGAGAGAGAGAGAGAGAGAGAGGGAGAGGAGAAAGCAAAGAGAGAGAGAGAGAGGGAAGAAAGGGTGGTGTGTATGAGAGACACTTGAGAGAGAGAGCGAGAGAGAGAGAGAGAGAGAGAGAGGGAGGGAGGGAGGACCAATCATCAGCCAAAGCATTCCCCCTTCAATCTATAAACGTACTCCTCCCTCCCTCCCACCCTCCCTTCCCTCCCTCCCTCCCTCCCCTCCCTCCCTCCCTCCCTCCCTCCCTCCCTCCCTCCCTCCCTCCCTCCCTCCCCCTCCCTCCCTCCCTCCCTCCCCCCTCCCTCCCTCCCTCCCTCCCTCCCTCCCTCCCTCCCTCCCTCCCCTTCTCCCTCCCTCCCCAGCCAGATGGCTCAAGATTGACTTCAAAATTTGACTTCTGTCCATGTCATGAGGATGTTTGGAAATGCCACTGGGGGCAACAGTGAAGCTTCAATTTTTCTGATGTGTTGCAGATGGGCGTAATCCAATGACTCCTGGACCTGAAGGCTGCGTGTTCAAACCCAGTGGCAGACACTTGTTTTAGTGTTTGTTTATTTACCTTATCCCAAACCTTAACTCTTCACTTAATCATTTTGAACTAATGCCTAAACGTTATGTTTTAACCCTATCCAAAAAGTTAGCATTAACCTTAATGACATTTGGAAAAACGTAGACAAGCATCAGAATATGATGTCAAATTGGTCAAATTTGAGCTCCTCTTGCCCTCCCACCCTCTTAGATAGTATATAACAGTGCTGGTCACGACTGCTCTCCTCTGCGTCACGCTTTACTGCGTCCCCCTGTCTTACGTTATAATGAAAACCACAGGTGGGACACATTACACCGCAACACCGCCTCGCTGTTCCCAGCATGCAACAGGAACCATCTGGTTCAGAGGAGGGGCCGTTTTCCCTCCAAACAGCTAGGGGTTAAAACAACAAAGAAGGAAGATGTTGTTCGGACCCTGAGGTTAAGACCAGGTTGGATAGATCACACCACTGTTCTTCCAATCATTCTGGAACACAAAGTGGGAAATGGAGGGTAGGGTTCAGTTTGTTAGACTTGAGTGGATGATGGGGGTGGCTGGATACCAGTGTTTCCCCATAGGGATTCCTTTTAAACCTGCTTGTATCATATCTATCTCATTTTTGTCTTGTGACTGACCTGTTTGAGACAATTCTGTTATGATTCCCGCTGTGTAGTTAACTCTTGCTTCAGTGGGAGTGTTGTGAAGCGTACTCGTTCAGGATATCTTGAACTCTGAGATAAAGTCACCATGAAACAGCAGAACAAACGCTGTGTCTGGTCACAGACATGGCCATGTCATGATCAAATGTCCAATATTTGTATATGTCTGTTTGTGTTTGCATGTTTGTGTGTGTGTGTGTGTGTTTGTGACTTGCATACGACCTCATTCATTCTACCATTTCAAGACGAAAGTAACATCACAAAAGTAAGGTCCTATATACAGTGGGGAGAACAAGTATTTGATACACTGCCAATTTTACAGGTTTCCCTACTTACAAAGCATGTAGAGGTCTCTAATTTTTATCATAGGTACACTTCAACTGTGAGAGACGGAATCTAAAACAAAAATCCAGAAAATCACATTGTATGATTTTTAAGTAATTAATTTGCATTTTATTACATATAAATAAACATATAAATTCAGAGCCATTCATATTGAATTGAAAAAGGATTTTATTTAATTGTTATTTTCTTATTTAACCTTTATTTAACTAGGCACCAATGATGCTCCACATAAAAACAATTTAAAAACTGTCCTTAGAACCCAGAGTAGCCTGGCCTTGGACACTGATTTCAGGTCAGCTTTACTTTGGTACACCTCTGTTTAAAGTTACATATTGGTGAGCTCAACTGATCCTAGATCTGTCCCTACAGTGGCATCCATTCCCGTCTCCTAGGCAGATTGCAGACTCTCATCTCTCCTCACTCCGGTACGCATGGCGGGTCTGTGGTTGCCGGCGCTGATCCCAAGTGACCGTCATCACTTAAAGGTTGGTCTCAGAGGAACAATAAAGACACCAAACAGCTTAAATGTAAGCTTGCGTGAAATCCCCACAGTTCCTGGTCTGCTGGTTTGTAATTCCCTAGTCTCCGCTATACGCTGCCTTCTTACTGTTGACATACAGATCCGTGTTGGGGGCTGGATGCACGGAGAGTGGAGAGGAACGCATGTTGTGCCTGTGTGTATTGTGTATGTGTGTGTGTGTGTGCTCAATGTTTCGGCTGCTGGGTTTGCTCAATGTATTTAAAACATCTGTTGTTGAGAAAACCTAACGACGGGGTTGTGTTAGCACAACATAAAAATTGGGGTGCTGCGATGCAAACTAAAACGCACAAAGTGATGCCTGGAGAACCCATAAGATGGATGGCAACAAAATGTTATATTTATTGATGAATAGCTGCTCTGGGATTTTATTTATGATATGATAGCTGTGGTACCTAATTATAATACTTTTAACTGTTTGTATGTATGTATCTATGTATGTATGTATGTACAGTATGTAGATATCGCTGCATGGAGTGAGTTGTGGATTATGGAGTATGTATTTAATAATGAGTCAGAGAATAGTAATGACTCACATAGATTAGTAATGTCTCAGAGAGAATAATAATGACTCACATAGATTAGTAATGTCTCAGAGAGAATAGCAATGACTTATAGAGTATCATAAAGACTCAGAGAATAATAATGACTCATAAAAAATAATGTCTCAGAGAGAATTGTACTGACTCAGAGAAAATATAAATTACTCATAGAGATTGGGAATGAATCATAGAGAATAGTAATGACTCAGCAAGAATAGTAATGAATCACATAGAATAGTAATGTCTCAGAGAGAATGGTAATGACTTATAGAGAATGTTAATGACTCAGAGAATAGTAATGACTCATTGAAAATGGTGATGATTCATATAGAATAGTAATGACTTATAGATAATAGTAATGACTTTAAATAATAGTAATGACTCAGTAATGACTCAGAGAATAGTAATGACTCATAGAAAATGGTGATGATTCATATAGAATAGTAATGCCTCATAGATAATAGTAATGACTCATATAGGTGCTTAATTAAAGCTAGTGAGGGAGATAAGTTCCAGATTCAGAGATCATTTTAGTTTGTTCCAGTCATTGGCAGCAGAGAACTGAAAGGAGAGGCGGCCAAAGGGGGAATTGATTTTTGGAGTGACCAGAGAGATATACCTGCTGGAGCGCGTGCTACAGGTGGGTGCTGCTATGGTGACCAGTGAGCTGAGATAAGGGGGGACTTTACCTAGCAGGGTCTTGTAGATGACCTGGAGCCAGTGGGTTTAGGCGACGAGTATGAAGCGAGGGCCAGCCAACCAGAGCGTACAGGTCGCAGTGGTGGGTAGTATATGGGGCTTTGGTGATAAAACGGATAGCACTGTGATAGACTGCATCCAATTTATTGAGTAAGGTATTGGAGGCTATTTTGTAGATGACATCGCCGAAGTCGAGGATCGGTAGGATGGTCAGTTTTACGAGGGGATGTTTGGCAGCATGAGTGAAGGATGCTTTTTTTGCGAAATAGGAAGCCAATTCTATATTTATCTTTGGATTGGAGATGTTTGATGTGAGTCTGGAAGGAGAGTTTACAGTCTAACCAGACACCTAGGTATTTGTAGTTGTCCACATATTCTAAGTCAGAACCGTCCAGAATAGTGATGCTGGACAGGTGGGCAGGTGCAGGCAGTGATCGGTTGAAAAGCATGCATTTAGTTTTACCTGTATTTAAGAGCAGTTGGAGGCCACGGAAGGAGAGCTGTATTGCATTGAAGCTCATCTGGAGGGTTGTTAACACAGTTGTCAGGTTTTCTAGGAGTAGTGGGTTTGGAGTCAGGCGCAGAGAGCAGAGGGTTAGGACAATCGTATTTATTCCGGCACAAAACGGTCACGCCAAAAACACTGGGCACATAAAACTGACCAAAAACAGGACCCAAACAGTCCGGAGAAAATACAATACAATACACATCCACAAACCAACAGAGGAACAAGACCGCAGGTGGGCCTAACCGGCTTAAATAGCCCTAACCAAAACCCAAACAAGAAACAGGTGTAACCAATAAGGCAAAACTAACAGGAAAGGAGCTCCTTTTCCGTGGTCGGGGTCGGCCAATTACGCGCTGCCTTAACCTCTCTAGGGTAGGGGGCAGCGCTCTGAATTTTGGATTAAAAGCATGCCCAAATTAAACGGCTACTCGGGCCCAGAAGATATGATATGCATATAACTGGTAGATTTGGATAGAAAACACTCTAAAGTTTCCAAAACTGTTAAAATAGTGTCTGTGAGTATAACAGAACTGATTTAGCAAAACCTGAGAAAAATCCATTCAGGAAATAGTTTTTTGGGTTTTGTAGTTTTCTATTCAATGCCATTACAGTGTCCATTGACTTAGGACTCCACTTGCAGTTCCAATGCCTTCCACTAGATGTCAACATTCTTTAGAAATCGTTTCAGGCTTGTATTCTTATAAATGAGGGAGTAAGACCAGTCTGAACGAGTGGATCCTAACGTGACGCAGAGTTTTCTCAGGGCAATGTGCATTTCTTGTATACCTTTTATATTGACGACGTTATTGTCCGGTTGAAATATTATAGATCATTTAGGCTACAAAACAACCTGAGGATTGAATATTAACATCGTTTGACATGTTTCTATGAATTTTACGGATACAATTTGGATTTTTGTTCTGATTGTTTTGACTGAGTTTGAGCCTGTGGATTACTGAAGAAAACACGCTAACAAGGTTTTTGGATATAAAGAGACTTCATCGAACAAAAGGAACATTTATTGAGTAAATGAATGTCTTCTGATTGCCACCATATGAAGATCATCAAAGGTAAGGGATTGATTTTATCTCTATTCCTGAGTATTGTAACGCTTCTGCTTGGCTGGTTACTGTTTGTAATAATTTGTCAACTGGGCTATGTTCTGGGCTAGGTATGTTCTGGGCTAGGTATGTTCTGGGCTAGGTATGTTCTGGGCTAGGTATGTTCTGGGCTAGGTATGTTCTGGGCTAGGTATGTTCTGGGCTAGGTATGTTCTGGGCTAGGTATGTTCTGGGCTAGGTATGTTCTGGGCTAGGTATGTTCTGGGCTAGGTATGTTCTGGGCTAGGTATGTTCTGGGCTAGGTATGTTCTGGGCTAGGTATGTTCTGGGCTAGGTATGTTCTGGGCTAGGTATGTTCTGGGCTAGGTATGTTCTGGGCTAGGTATGTTCTGGGCTAGGTATGTTCCTGGCTAGGTATGTTCTGGGCTAGGTATGTTCCTGGCTAGGTATGTTCTGGGCTAGGTATGTTCTGGGCTAGGTATGTTCTGGGCTAGGTATGTTCTGGGCTAGGTATGTTCTGGGCTAGGTATGTTCTGGGCTAGGTATGTTCTGGGCTAGGTATGCTTTCGCCAAAAAGCATTTTATAAATATGACACTGTGGTTGGTTTAACAAGAAGTTCATCTATAAACTCATGTAAAATATGTTTTGTTTTCTGAATTTTTATAATGAGCGTTTCTGTCATTGAATTTGGCGCTCTGCAACCTCACTGGATGTTGGCCAGATGGGACACTAGCATCCCACATACCCTAGAGAGGTTAACACGGTCACACTCCATCACGACCCCTGAGGTGAAATGCGATAACCCAGGAAGGAAACGGCTCGTTTGGAGAACACGCATTTCTGAGCCTTAACGTACAGGTCATGATCCAGCAGTCGCCCAAGTACCTTGTGCACCAGAGACACATGTGCGGTGAGTGTGGCGGAATAGATCAGGATATCATCAATATACACCACCACACCCTGCCCGTGCAGGTCCCTGAGAATCTCATCTACAAAGCATTGAAAGACGGCTGGAGCATTCTTTAACCCATATGGCATGACGAGGTACTCATAATGGCCAGATGTGGTACTAAACGCAGTTTTCGACTGATCTCCCTCCCGAATACGCACAAGATTATACGCGCTCCTGAGGTCCAGCTTCGTGAAAAAAACACACTCCATGAAATGATTCTACAGCTGTAGCGATGAGAGGTAGCGGGTAACTAAACTCCACTGTGATGGAATTTAGACCTCTATAATCAATGCACGGACGCAGACCTCCCTCCTTTTTCTTCACAAAAAAGAAACTTGAGGAGACGGGTGACATGGAGGGCCGAATGTACCCCTGTCTCAGAGATTCAGTGACATATGTCTCCATAGCCAACGTCTCCTCCTGTGACAGTGGGTACACGTGACTCCTGGGAAGTGCAGCGTTTACCTGGAGGTTTCTCGCTCAATCCCCCCGTCGATAAGGTGGTAATTTGGTCGCCCTCTTCTTACAGAAGGCGACAGGCAAATCGGCATATTCTGAGGGAATGCACACTTTGGAAACCTGGTCTGGACTCTCCACCGACGTGGCACCGTGGAAACTCCTATACACCTACCTGAACACTCCCCTGATCACCACTCGATAGCCCCCTGTTTTCAAGAAATCTGGGGATTGTGACTAGCCAGCCAGGGAACCCCCATCCCCACTGGAAACGCAGCTGAATCGATAAGGAAGAGACCAATCCGCTCCCTATTATCCCCCTGCTTTACCATGTCCAATGGAACCGTGCCCTCCCCGTCCAGTCCTGACCATAACGGTCGGCTATCTAGGGAGTGCACGGGGAAGGGTGGATCTATCGGCACCAGCGGAATCCCCAGCTTACGGGCGAGTCCGTGATCCATAAAGTTCCCAGCTGCGCCTGAATCGACTAGCGCCTTATGCTGGAGAGTGGGGGAAAACATGTGACCAACAGGGAGCTCTGGGTGAGTTTGGTGCTGACTCCCCTGGGGTGACCGAGAAGTGTTCTGCCTGCCCTCTCGACTCCCAGACGAGCTCCTCGAGCACCGGTCGGTAGTGTGTCCTCTCCAACCACAGCTGGTGCAAGAGGAGCCTCCTCCTCCGGTTCCCCTCCCTGCGGCCCCCCTAACTCCATAGGTATGGGAGCGGGAGTTCCAGGAGGTGGAAATGACAGGACCCTTTCTGAACGCCCGCGGGCAGCCAGCAGATTGTCCAGTCGGATCGACATGTCTATGAGCTCATCGAGGGAGAGAGTGGCATCCCGACAAGCTAGCTCCCTGCGGACGTCCTCCCGTAGGCTAAACTGGTAGTGGTCCATCAGGGTCCTGTCATTCCACCCCGCCCCAGCAGCCAAGGTCCGGGACTCCAGGGCGAAGTCCTGCGCGCTCATCGTCTCCTGCCTAACGTGGAACAGCCGTTCACCCGCCACTCGGCCCTTTGGAGGGTGGTCGAACACCACCCGGAAAATGGCGGGTGAACTCTGGGTAGTGGTTCCTTGCAGAATCTGGGCTATTCCATACTGCGTTGTTCACTCCAGGGCTCTGCCCATCAGGCAGGAGACGAGGACGCTCACACTCTCTTCACCCAAGGGAGTCGGCCAAACGGTAGCCCGGTATAGCTTGAGAGGGAGCAAAAATCCCTGGCACCCAGCCGACTCTCTATCGTACTCCCTCGGGGGTGCGAGACGAAGTGCGGTGGGGCCGGACGCCGCCGGAGGAGTGGGTTGAGTCGTCGAAGGTGGTGCTGGAGGCGAGGTAGGGAGACCACTCCTCTCCCATCGGTCCATTCTCTCCATCATTTGGTCCATAGCTGACCTGATATGATGGAGGACGCGCTCCTCCATAGATGGAAGAGGAGTGGCTGCTGCTCCTGCTGACTCCATGTGTGGTGTGGGCTTCTGTCAGGTCTTCTAGGAGTAGTGGGTTTGGAGTCAGGCGCAGAGAGCAGAGGGTGAGGACACTCATATTTATTCCGGTACAAAACGGTCACGCCAAAAACACTAGGCGCATTAAACAGACCGGCCCAAAAACAGAACCCAAACAGTCCGGAGAAAATATAATACAAATGCACATCCACAAACCAACAGAGAAACAAGACCGCACAAAAGCAGGTGGCCGAGCGCCGCCCGAACAGGAAGAGGAGCCACCTTCGGTGGGAGTCATGACAACAGTGTGGTGATTTACAGAGCCGAAAGCCTTGGCCAGGTCGATGAATACGGCTGCACAGTAATGTCTCTTATCAATGGCGGTTATGATGTCGTTTAGGACCTTGAGCATGGCTGAGGTGCACCAATGACCAGCTCTGAAACCAGATTGCATAGCGGAGAAGGTACGGTGGGATTTAAAATGGTGGGTAATCTGTTTATTAACTTGGCTTTCAAAGACTTTAAAAAGACAGGGTAGGATAGATATAGGTCTGTAGCAGTTTGGGTCTAGAGTGTCACCCCCTTTGAAGAGGGGGATGACCGCGGCAACTCTTCAATCTTTCGGAATCTCAGGCGAAACGAAAGGGAGGCTGAACAGGCTAGTAATAGGGGTTGCAACAATTTCAGCAGACAGTTTTAGAAAGAAAGGGTCCAGATTGTCTATCCCGGTAATGACTCATATGGAATAGTATTGACTCATAGAATAGTAATGACTCATATATAATAGTAATGACTCATAGATAATATTAATGACTCAGAGAGAATAGTAACAACTCATAGAGAATAGTAATGACTTTTAGAGAATAGTAATGCATCATAGAGAATAGTAATGACTCATATAGAATATTAATGCCTCATAGATAATAGTAATGAATCTTAGAGAATAGTGATGACTCATATAGAATATTAATGCCTCATAGATAATAGTAATGAATCTTAGAGAATAGTGATGACTCATATAGAATATTAATGACTCAGAGAGAATGATAAAAACTCATTGGGAATAGTAATGACTTTTAGAGAATAGTAATGACAGTTAGAGAATAGTAATGACTCAGAGAGAATGGTAAAAACTCATAGAGAATAGTAATGACTTTTAGAGAATAGTAATGACTCAGAGAGAATGGTAAAAACTCATAGAGAATAGTAATGACTCATAGATAATATTAATGACTAAGAGAGAATGGTAAAAACTCATAGAGAATAGTAATGACTTTTAGAGAATAGTAATGACTTTTAGAGAATAGTAATGCATCATAGAGAATAGTAATGACTCATATAGAATATTAATGCCTCATAGATAATAGTAATGAATCTTAGAGAATAGTGATGACTCATATAGAATATTACTTGTGGGTTTTGGACAGAGACTACTGTATAGGGAGACTTGGTGAAAATCTGTGAGAATAAAACGATTCGGTTTTTGGTTGAGTGCTAAAGTAACCCAGAAACAACGCTATATAGTAACCTAGAGAGAACTTGGCCATTAGTTTAAATGTGATCACTGACCTAGATCCATATCTCTTTGTGGAAGCGGGTCCCAATCTTCTAGCCAGTGCTTATAGAAGGGGGAAGAGAGGGAAGACTTTAAGCATTGAGCGCTCAATGGGACTCCATCCACTTAGGGAGAGCGAAGTGCCAGGCACGGCTGCCTTTTTATCAGAGAGCAGCTCTTATTGATGAAGAGAGATTCCTGTCTCGTAGCTCGGGTATTGTATCAAATCACTGCCCCTCTCTCTCTCTCTCTCTCTGCCTCTCTATTCATATTTTACCCTCTCTTTCTCTCTCTCTCACAATTTATCTGAATGTCTTTCTCTATTTCTCTCTCTCTCTCTTTCTCTGCCTCTTCCTTCATATTTTACCCCCTTCTCTCTTTCTCTCTCTCTGCCTCTCTTCAACTTTTACCCTTTCTTTCTCTCTCAGAATATATCTGAACGTCTATCTCTCTCTCTCTCTCTCTCTCGCTCTCTCTCGCTCTCTCTCTCTTCATATTTTACCCCTTCTCTCATTCTCTCTCTCTGCCCCTCTCTTCATATTTTACTCTCTCTCTCTCTCTCTCTCTCTCTCTCTCAGAATTTATCTGAATTTCTTTCGCTCTTTCTCTCTCTCTTTCTCTCTCTCTCTCTGCCTCTCTTCATATTTTACCCTCTCTCTATCTATCTCACTGTTTAACTCTCTCTTTATATTTTACCCTTTCACTGTGGAAGCCATAGAATTGCAATTTACAATATGACTTTTCTCTTGTATTTCTAAGATGGTCTGTCAAAAAATAAAATTCAGGTTGGTTTATCTTTGGATTTTCTCCTACCATATCTATTGTGTTATATTCTCCTACATTATTTAAAATGCTCTACAAACTTCAAAGTGTTTTCCTTCCAATGGTACCAATTATAGGCATATCCTGGCTTCAGGGCCTGAGCTACAGGCAGTTTACTTTGGGCACGTCATTCAAAAGCATATTAAGCCCTAATAAGTTAATATTTTACGCTCTCTATTCAATTCAATTCAATTCAAGGGCTTTATTGGCATGGGAAACATGTGTTAACATTGCCAAAGCAAGTGAGGTAGACAACATACAAAGTGAATATATAAAGTGAAAAACAACAAAAATTAACAGTAAACATTACACATACAGAAGTTTCAAAACAGTAAAGATATTACAAATGTCATATTATATATATATATACAGTGTTCTAACAATGTACAAATGGCTAAAGGACACAAGATAAAATAAATAAGCATAAATATGGGTTGTATTTACAATGGTGTTTGTTCTTCACTGGTTGCCCTTTTCTCGTGGCAACAGGTCACAAATCTTGCTGCTGTGATGGCACACTGTGGAATTTCACCCAGTAGATATGGGAGTTTTTCAAAATTGGATTTGTTTTCAAATTCTTTGTGGATCTGTGTAATCTGAGGGAAATATGTCTCTCTAATATGGTCATACATTGGGCAGGAGGTTAGGAAGTGCAGCTCAGTTTCCACCTCATTTTGTGGGCAGTGAGCACATAGCCTGTCTTCTCTTGAGAGCCATGTCTGCCTACGGCGGCCTTTCTCAATAGCAAGGCTATGCTCACTGAGTCTGTACATAGTCAAGGCTTTCCTTAATTTTGGGTCAGTCACAGTGGTCAGGTATTCTGCCGCTGTGTACTCTCTGTGTAGGGCCAAATAGCATTCTAGTTTGCTCTGTTTTTTTGTTAATTCTTTCCAATGTGTTAAGTAGTTATCTTTTTGTTTTCTCATGATTTGGTTGGGTCTAATTGTGCTGCTGTCCTGGGGCTCTGTAGTGTGTGTTTGTGTTTGTGAACAGAGCCCCAGGACCAGCTTGCTTAGGGGACTCTTCTCCAGGTTCATCTCTCTGTAGGTGATGGCTTTGTTATGGAAGCTTTGTGAATCGCTTCCTTTTAGGTGGTTGTAGAATTTAACAGCTCTTTTCTGGATTTTGATAATTAGTGGGTATCGGCCTAATTCTGCTCTGCATGCATTATTTGGTGTTCTACGTTGTACACGGAGGATATTTTTGCAGAATTCTGCGTGCAGAGTCTCAATTTGGTGTTTGTCCCATTTTGTGAAGTCTTGGTTGGTGAGCGGACCCCAGACCTCACAACCATAAAGGGCAATGGGCTCTATGACTGATTCAAGTATTTTTAGCCAGATCCTAATTGGTATGTTGAAATTTATGTTTCTTTTGATGGCATAGAATGCCCTTCTTGCCTTGTCTCTCAGATCGTTCACAGCTTTGTGGAAGTTACCTGTGGTGCTGATGTTTAGGCCAAGGTATGTATAGTTTTTGTGTGCTCTAGGGCAACAGTGTCTAGATGGAATTTGTATTTGTGGTCCTGGTGACTGGACCTTTTTGGAACACCATTATTTTGGTCTTACTGAGATTTACTGTCAGGGCCCAGGTCTGACAGAATCTGTGCATAAGATCTAGGTGCTGCTGTAGGCCCTCCTTGGTTGGTGACAGAAGCACCAGATCATCAGCAAACAGCAGACATTTGACTTCGGATTCTAGCAGGGGGAGGCCGGGTGCTGCAGACTTTTCTAGTGCCCTCGCCAATTCGTTGATATATATGTTGAAGAGGGTGGGGCTTAAGCTGCATCCCTGTCTAACCCCACGACCCTGTGTGAAGAAATGTGTGTGTTTTTTGCCAATTTTAACCGCACACTTGTTGTTTGTGTACATGGATTTTATAATGTCGTATGTTTTACCCCCAACACCACTTTCCATCAGTTTGTATAGCAGACCCTCATGCCAGATTGAGTCGAAGGCTTTTTTTTAAATCAACAAAGCATGAGAAGACTTTGCCTTTGTTTTGGTTTGTTTGGTTGTCAATTAGGGTGTGCAGGGTGAATACATGGTCTGTTGTACGGTAATTTGGTAAAAAGCCAATTTGACATTTGCTCAGTACATTGTTTTCATTGAGGAAATGTACGAGTCTGCTGTTAATAATAATGCAGAGGATTTTCCCAAGGTTACTGTTGACACATATTCCACGGTAGTTATTGGGGTCAAATTTGTCTCCACTTTTGTGGATTGGGGTGATCAGTCCTTGGTTCCAAATATTGGGGAAGATGCCAGAGCTAAGTATGATGTTAAAGAGTTTTAGTATAGCCAATTGGAATTTGTTGTCTGTATATTTGATCATTTCATTTAGGATACCATCAACACCACAGGCCTTTTTGGGTTGGAGGGTTTTTATTTTGTCCTGTAACTCGTTCAAGGTAATTGGAGAATCCAGTGGGTTCTGGTAGTCTTTAATAGTTGATTCTAAGATCTGTATTTGATCATGTATATGTTTTTGCTCTTTATTCTTTGTTATAGAGCCAAAGAGATTGGAGAAGTGGTTTACCCATACATCTCCATTTTGGATAGATAATTCTTCGTGTTGTTGTTTGTTTAGTGTTTTCCAATTTTCCCAGAAGTGGTTAGAGTCTATGGATTCTTCAATTGCATTGAGCTGATTTCTGACATGCTGTTCCTTCTTTTTCCGTAGTGTATTTCTGTATTGTTTTAGTGATTCACCATAGTGAAGGCGTAGACTCAGGTTTTCCGGGTCTCTATGTTTTTGGTTGGACAGGTTTCTCAATTTCTTTCTTAGATTTTTGCATTCTTCATCAAACCATTTGTCATTATTGTTAATTTTCTTCGGTTTTCTATTTGAGATTTTTAGATTTGATAGGGAAGCTGAGAGGTCAAATATACTGTTAAGATTTTCTACTGCCAAGTTTACACCTTCACTATTACAGTGGAACGTTTTACCCAGGAAATTGTCTAAGAGGGATTGAATTTGTTGTTGCCTAATTGTTTTTTGGTAGGTTTCCAAACTGCATTCCTTCCATCTATAGCATTTCTTAATGTTACTCAGTTCCTTTGGCTTTGATGCCTCATGATTGAGTATTGCTCTGTTTAAGTAGACTGTGATTTTGCTGTGGTCTGATAGGGGTGTCAGTGGGCTGACTGTGAACGCTCTGAGAGACTCTGGGTTGAGGTCAGTGATAAAGTAGTCTACAGTACTACTGCCAAGAGATGAGCTATAGGTGTACCTACCATAGGAGTCCCCTCGAAGCCTACCGTTGACTATGTACATACCCAGCGTGCGACAGAGCTGCAGGAGTTGTGACCCGTTTTTGTTGGTTATGTTGTCATAGTTGTGCCTAGGGGGCATATGGGGAGGGAATGCTGTCACCTCCAGGCAGGTGTTTGTCCCCCTGTGTGCTGAGGGTGTCAGGTTCTTGTCCGGTTCTGGCATTTAGGTCACCACAGACTAGTACATGTCCCTGGGCCTGGAAATTATTGATTTCCCCCTCCAGGATGGAGAAGCTGTCTTCATTAAAATATGGGGATTCTAGTGGGGGGATATAGGTAGCACACAGGAGGACATTTTTCTCTGTTAGGATAATTTCTTTTTGAATTTCTAGCCAAATGTAGAATGTTCCTGTTTTGATTAATTTAATGGAGTGAGTTAGGTCTGCTCTATACCAAATTAGCATACCCCCTGAGTCCCTTCCCTGTTTCACACCTGGTAGTTTGGTGGATGGGACTACCAGCTCTCTGTAACCTAGAGGGCAACCAGTGGGTCCATCTCCTCTATACCAGGTTTCTTGCAGGATGACAATGTCTGTATTACCGATTTCTTTGGTGAAGTCCGGGTTTCTGCTCTTTAGGCCAAAGGCAGATGACCTCAGGCCTTGGATATTCCAGGATAATATAGTGAAGGCTTTTTGTTCCATAGAGTGTCCAATGTTGTTGGTCGTGGTTTAGCCTCAGGCCAGTAAGTGTGAGCAGAGCCTGCTGAGCATCTGGTACATGCCATTGGCTTGGGCGAGTGTGAGAGTGGGGGTTGGGACTGTTTGCCCGCTCACTACCTGGGCGTATGTGTGGCTTCCATGTTGAGGCCCTCTTTGCGGGGGTGGGGTGCATGGGGTGGGCAGGAGTGGCATAGGTCTGATCTGAGGGGGCCTAAATGGAGTGTGGGCATGGTTGACGTGGGGGGGTGTTGATTGGTTGGGATGGGGGTGTGGATGTGTCTGGGTGTACTGTGGTCTGGATGTAATTCCTCTTGGCGTGGGTCCTCTATGTGTAGGTCCAGGGGGAGGTCCTGCAGATCTGGGAGGGTGTCTCGCTGGTCTGGGTGGGGTGTCTATTGATCTGTTGCTCCTGTGTGGAGTGTTGGGGATACGTTTGAGAGCGATGTCCTTTAGAGTCCGGGCAAAGGTAGGCACTGCTGCCTTGTAGAGGTGGACCTGGTCATAGAGGCTGTTCAAGTCCAGGGTGGAGTGGTGGGCCAGGAAAACGTTTGGTTTTGAGGCACAGTCACGGGAAATACTTGCATTTACCCGCTGTATTGTGGCGGGGTGGAAGTCTTTTCGTGGTAGCAGGGTGGAGATAACCACTTGTGCGTTGGGGAAAGTAGAAGAAGCCTTTTCAATCACTCCCTTCAGTGCTGTGGCCACTCTTTCCTGCTGTGCTCTCAGGTCGTTTGTGCCTGTGTGTATTATTATGTGGCTGGGTGAGCCTAGTTTGGCCTCAGACAGAAGGTCTAGGGCGCGCTGGGTGTTTGGACACCAGAGTTTAGACACACTGTGTTTGGGAAAAAGTTTTTTTCTTCTATATATTTCCCATTTGAGTCCATAAGTAGTACAATCTGTGTCTTGTGTTTGTCCTCAGTGGGTGTGGGGGGTTGTCAGAAGGGCTATCAGGGTGGCTGACAGGGGGGGTGCTCAGAGGGGGTGAGAGCCTCTGGGCTTGGGGTTCTTCATTTGTCTGTTGTGCTGTGATGTCGACTCTATGGTCAGGGTCTGGTGTGGACTGTTCTGCTGTGGTGTCGAGACTTTTGTTGGGTGCTGAGGTGGGCTGTTCTGCTGGCTTCTCTGTGGGGGTGGCCACCTCTCTAGTGGGTTGTTCTCTGTCACACTCCGTCCCCCTCAACTTCTCCTCCATCCCCCTCACCCTCTC
>NC_056457.1:30426616-30436616 GCF_018296145.1 Oncorhynchus tshawytscha | reverse complement strand
CAAGCCCTTAATCAACAATACAGTACAAGAAATAGAGTTAAGAAAATATTTACTGAATAAAGTCAAGTAAATATTTGTTATCAAAAAGTAACACGAGAAAATGACATAGCATAACAAAGCTATATACAAGGGGTACCGGTACCGAGTCAATGTGTGGGCGTACTGGTTAGTCGAATTGATTTGTATATGTATGTAGGGGTGAAGTGACTATGCATAGATAATAAACTGCGAGTAGCAGCAGTGTAAAAACAAAGGAGGGGGGTCAATGCAAATAGTCCGGGTGGCCATATGATTAATTGTTCAGCAGTCTTATGACTTGGGGGTAGAAGATGTTCAGGAGCCTAGTTCAAGTTACCTGAGGTTATACGATGTTTGGAAGCTTGTTTGGTTTTAGTGCATTATGATGTGACTATTGTTATTCATTTATTTATCTAAATATGTGCAGTTGTCTTGAATGTCTATGTTTTTTTTGGGGTGTATCACAAACTTCAAAAACAACATAGATATAACAAAATGTATTCCTTTGTCACCTTAAATGTCGCAGAACTTAATCAAGCAATCGCTACGAATGCATCTTACCAAAGGCCCTCTCTCCTCTTGCTAATTTAACACTCAACATTAAAAATGTAGCACTGAGGTGAATTAAGTTGAGAATCCATTTTTACCCCCAACACAAATATTGACCTGGTGAGTTTGATTATGTCCACAAAGGGAAGGTTTGGTCGAGGCAACACTTTCATTTACATTTGTCTCTCATTAGCTCAACTCTCTACCCAAACCTTGAGAATACATTATCAGACCTTGCCAACTAAAGCACATCGATTTCTTTCTCCTCCACGAAATCATACAAATTACATCTCTTAGGCATAATGCAAGGGAAATGCTCTCGATAGCCGCTCAATCACCATGTATATTTCAGTGTACTGCATGGTGAAGAGGGACAGCTGTGCAGGAGTCTGGTCAATTACTTCATGTGTGTTTTTGCAGGCCTGGGATTTGGTTAGGTAAGAGTCACTGGTCCTTTTGTTAATTGTTTTTAGAATGACACCTGTTGATTTCCCATAACTCTGGGTTGCTGTTCTATTCAAGATTTGTTGGATTGAAACACACCCATAGGATTACCAGATTACCAGAGGGGACAAACATAATGAATTGGTAGTCATGAGGTCAACTTTGTGCGAACACACACACACACTTGCATGCTCGCCAAACACGCACCCACACACACCCACACACAAACACACATTAATGAAGCACCAGATCCCCAGCATGTACGATTACCACTGTGGTTAATTGACTGTGTGCAAGAATGATTGGGAAAATCCATATCCTTAAATCCTAAAAAAAGCAACGTTGCCTTGGTTGTTTACTGCAGTCATCCAGCTCTGCTCTCCCTCCCTCACCTATCACAGCTCTCCCTCCCTCACCTATCACAGCTCTCCCTCCCTCACCTATCACAGCTCTCCCTGCCTCACCTATCACAGCTCTCCCTCCCTCACCTATCACAGCTCTCCCTCCCTCACCTATCACAGCTCTCCCTCCTTCACCTATCACAGCTCTCCCTCCCTCACCTATCACAGCTCTCCCTCCCTCACCTATCACAGCTCTCCCTCCCTCACCTATCACAGCTTTCCCTCCCTCAACTATCACAGCTCTCCCTCCCTCACCTATCACAGCTCTCCCTCCCTCACCTATCACAGCTCTCCCTCCCTCACCTATCACAGCTCTCCCTCCCTCACCTATCACAGCTTTCCCTCCCTCACCTATCACAGCTCTCCCTCCCTCACCTATCACAGCTTTCCCTCCCTCACCTATCACAGCTCTCCCTCCCTCAACTATCACAGCTCTCCCTCCCTCAACTATCACAGCTTTCCCTCCCTCACCTATCACAGCTCTCCCTGCCTCACCTATCACAGCTCTCCCTCCCTCACCTATCACAGCTCTCCCTCCCTCAACTATCACAGCTTTCCCTCCCTCACCTATCACAGCTCTCCCTCCCTCACCTATCACAGCTCTCCCTCCCTCACCTATCACAGCTCTCCCTCCCTCAACTATCACAGCTTTCCCTCCCTCACCTATCACAGCTCTCCCTCCCTCACCTATCACAGCTCTCCCTCCCTCACCTATCACAGCTCTCCCTCCCTCACCTATCACAGCTCTCCCTCCCTCAACTATCACAGCTTTCCCTCCCTCACCTATCACAGCTCTCCCTCCCTCACCTATCACAGCTCTCCCTCCCTCACCTATCACAGCTCTCCCTCCCTCAACTATCACAGATTTCCCTCCCTCACCTATCACAGCTCTCCCTCCCTCACCTATCACAGCTCTCCCTCCCTCACCTATCACAGCTCTCCCTCCCTCACCTATCACAGCTCTCCCTCCCTCACTTACTCTTACAGGTGATATTCTACAGATCTCTGTGGGATTGTCATCAGCTGTCACCAATGGCAGCAGACCTTAGACCAGCTACAAGATGAGGGATTTCACTGCCCCAAAGACTGAGAATGAGGTGCATTTGAAAACTCTCACTCTCTCTCTCTTTGTATCTCTCACATGTACGCACCTAGCATGCACATACACATGCACACACACACACATACACAAACACACAGACAGACACACACACCTTCACCCCCGCACACCTCCTCCACCCCCACACACCCCTCCACTCCATGTCTAGCAGCCATCAGGAGACATGGCCCAGGCAGCTGGGCATCACAGCGTGTCTCACTTTCTACAGAGTGTCAGCTCCCCTCATGTTCCTGAGTCCAGACCCAGGCTCCAATAACACCAGCCTGAATCTTCAGAGACAAGAAACGAGGCCTGGTTAGCATCTCTGTAGAACTTTATGCCTTACTGATACAGGTTCTGTGCATTCGGAAACCCTTGACTTTTGCACCATTTATTACGCCACAGCCTTATTCTAAAATGTATTAAATAGTTTTTTCCTTCATCAATATACACACAATACCCCATTAATGACAAAGCAAAAACAGGTTTCTAGATTTCTTTGCAAAATGTATTACAAATAAAAAACTGAAATATCACAATTACGTAAGTATTTAGACCCTTTACTAGGGAACTTTGGCAGTGATTTTCATCAAGGATTTCTCTGTACTTTGCTCCGTTCATCTTTCTCTCGAACTTGACTACTCTCCCTGCCGCTGAAAAATGTCCCCACAGCATGATGCTGCCCCCACCATGTTTCACCGTAGGGATGGTGACAGGTTTTTTCCAGGCGTGACATTTGGCATTCAGGCCAAAGAGTTCAATCTTGGTTTCATTAGACCAGAGAATCTTGTTTCTCATGGTCTGTGAGTCTTTTAGGTGCCTTTTGGCAAACTCCAAGCGGGCTGTCATGTGCCTTTTTACTGAGGAATGGCTTCCGTTTGGCCGCTTTACCATAAAGACCTGATTGCTGTAGTGCTGCAGAGATGGTTGTCCTTCTGGAAGGTTATCCCATCTCCACAGAGGAACTCTGGAGGTCTGTCAGAGTGACCATCAGGTTCTTAGTAACCTCCCTGACCAAGGCCCTTCTCCCCCAATTGCTCAGTTTGGCCAGGCGGCCAGCTCTAGGAAGTCTTGGTGGTTCCAAACTTCTTCCATTTAAGAATGATGGAGGCCACTGAGTCCTTGGGTACTTTCAGTGCTGCTGACATTTTTTGGTACTCTTCCCCAGATCTCTGCCTCAACACAATCCTGTCTCAGAGCTCTACGGACAATTCCTTCGACCTCATGGCTTGGTTTTTGCTCTAACATGCACTGTCAACTGTGGGACCATAGATATGTGTGTACCTTTCCAAATCACGTCCATTCAATTGATTTTTACCACAGGTGGACTCCAATCAAGTTGTAGAAACATCTCAAGGATGATGAATGGAAACAGGATGCACCTGAGCTCATTTCAAGTTGTTTATTAAGGGCTTGTAAGTAGGCATTTCACAGTAAGGTCTATACTTATTGTATACGGCGCATGTGACAAATAAAGTTTGACTTGATTTGATTTGTATACCACACTGTATTACCTCTACAGCTAATACACCTGCATTGCTTGCTGTTTGGGGTTTTAGGCTAGGTTTCTGTACAGCACTTTGAGATATCAGCTGATGTACGAAGGGCTATATAAATAAATTTGATTTGATTAGATTAATATAAGGACAGGACATGAGACAGGAGTAGAAACTAACGTGGGCATTGTTTACTGCGCTTCACAGGAGAAAACATTCCAAGCATTCCAATGTACGTAAGCAGGGAGGGGGGTACTACAGGTGCCCTGATGGGACAAACTAAAATATCAGTGCACTACATTTTCCTCACCCTTTACTTTTGATGCCTCATAAGGAAAAATGTAATATCCACTGTTTTGCATAATATTTTATTTTTAACATTTCACAGTTCTCTCAATGTAAATACATTTCCTTTTCCAAATAACCTTTTTTGAACTAGGGAAAGAGGGGTAACTGCCTCAGGACCCAGATTTAACCCTGGGGTGTATTCTGCCCCTATATCAGAGGTTAGTCTGAACTAAATTTTCAACCTTTCAGGGGGTCGTCTTTCTCTTCCAAGGAAATTATGATGTACTGGTGGTGTATGCCCAGACTGGGGTGCAACAGTACCGTGAGTCGGCAAAATTTGTAGGTGGCTGCAATGGATGTTCGGTTGAGGGCTCGTAGTCAATGGTAGGTCACTTGACATGCGTCATCTCTGAGGTTGGTTCCTGGCAAAAATTGATAGACGTGTCTCCTTCAGATGATCTCCGTTGTGTGAACTGTGGAGGGCACAGGGCCTGTTTGTGCGACCAATGTTGACGGTATCCACTTTGGACCTTTACAGTGGTTCTGAGCAAGAACTGTCTCTCCAGCTTCTGGCTTTTGCCTTGCTTCATCTCTCCACCTGTGCTCTCTGTTGTGTCTGACCTGTTTAGTCTTTGGTGGTCTCAGGAGGTCGAGCCGTTGTGTCTGTATGACCGGTCTTTGGTGGTCTCAGGAGGTCGAGCCGTTGTGTCTGTATGACCGGACTTTGGTGGTCTCAGGAGGTCGAGCCGTTGTGTCTGTATGTCCTGTCTTTGGAGGTCTCAGGAGGTCGAGCCGTTGTGTCTGTATGACTGGTCTTTGGTGGTCTCAGGAGGTCGAGCCGTTGTGTCTGTATGACCGGTCTTTGGAGGTCTCAGGAGCTCGAGCCGTTGTGTCTGTATGACCGTTCTTTGGAGGTCTCAGGAGGTCGAGCCGTTGTTTCTGTATGACCTGTCTTTGGAGGTCTCAGGAGGTCGAGCCGTTGTGTCTGTATGACCGGTCTTTGGAGGTCTCAGGAGGTCAAGTCGCGTGCGAAGCTGTCTTTTCATCATGGCTGATGCGGGTGCAACTTTGCATGGGGGCTGTTTCTGTAGGTCAACCGGAAGGTGTTTTGGCTCCTAATGAGGGACCCGTTCCCTTGTGATGATTTTAAACTTCCTCCGTCATCTGGACAAATCTTTCAGTGAGGCCGTTCGTTGCAGGGTGATACGGCGCTGACAATGTGCTGAATTCCATTTGCTTCATGAATGATCGGAACTCTTCAGACACCAGTTGGGGGCCAATATCACTAACGAGTTGCGTCGGCAAGCTGAAGAGACTGAAGTTTGACCGTAGCTCTTCGATGGTTCTCTCCGCTGATGTGCTCTTCATCACTGTGACCTCAGGCCATTTACTGTGTGCGTCAACTACGACTGAGAAGATAGACAATGCAGGCCCACTGGAGGATCCTATGTGGACTCACTGCCAAGGCTCCTCTGAGAAGTCCCATGGGTGTAGTGGCACTAGCTGAGGCATTTTCTCATCTGTTGACATGCATAACATGACTTAGCCTTGTATTAGCAATAACTGTGTCCAAACCTGGCCACCAAAATCAGCTGTGTACAATTTCCTTAATTCACACTATGCCACAGTGCCCTGAATGGAGATGTTTAAGCACATGCCTTCTCAGTGGCCTCTCGAAAGCCCCATACCAAGCATCCAGACTCAACTGTGAGCTCGTTCCTCCTTACCAGGTAAGGCTGTCAAAGAGCTCTCCTCCTTTACCACGCTGCACACGACTGGCTGCGTGTGACGGAATGCCAGTGTGGGGACCAAGGATGGAGGTGAGGGGACTATGGTCCGTCAGCAGTGTGATTCGTCGGCCAAACAGAAACTGATGACATCTCTCAACTCCGTCTTATCTCCGAACACAATGGCGAGTGTTTCACACTCTATCTGTGCATAGTTAACGTCTGTGATGCGAAAGAAATTGGCCTCTCTTTCCACGATGGCATGATGTGTGAGACAACAGCACCAACGTCGTAAGGTGATGCATAACATGCCAACTGTAATGGCAAGTTAGGGTTGAAGTGGATGAGAGCCTCTGACTGACCTAAGGCTTCCTCACATTTGTCTGTCCACCTCCACTGTTTGCTTTTGTTCCAAAGTTAATGCAGTGGCTTTAACATTTTAGCTAGGTTTGGCAAACACTTTGCGTAGTACATCCGCAGAACTAAGAATGATCGCAGCTGACTTATGTTCCATTTGGATGGAGCTTCCGCGATGGCCTTCACCTTTGATGGCGCCTTGTGGAGCCCTGGAATGTCGGTAACAGGTACTCAACAGAAGTTCGGGAGGGTTCTTCCGGACCCTCAGACTGTACTCTTCTAGTCTCTGTAGTGTAGTGTCCAGATGTCTCAGGTGTTCCTGCTCGTCTTTGACGGTGATGAGTAAATCATCGAGTTAACACTGGACCCCAGTGAGCCCACTCAGTATCTGGTCCATAGTTCTCTGAAACCAGACCGGAGCTTAGTTGATTCCAGTAGGAAGCCTCTGGTACCTGTACAGTACCTGTACCTTTGTGAGTCACTATGGTCAACAGTTCTAGTACTTGTACAGTCCTTTGTGAATCACTATGATCAACAGTTATTGTGACTCTTGGTCCATATGCATCTGTAGTTAGGTGTCACGCCCTGACCATAGAGAGCTTTTATTCTCTATGTTGGTTAGGTCGGGGTGGGATTTAAGCGTGGGTTATCTAGGTGAATTATATTTCTATGTTGGCCTAGTATGGTTACCAATCAGAGGCAGCTGTTTATCGTTGTCTTTGATTGTGGATCATATTTAGGTAGCCATTTTCCCATTGTGCATTGTGGGATCTTGTCTATGTGAGCATTATATTAGCTTCACGTTTCGGTTTTTGTTTTTTTGTTGTTTTGTTCTTTAAAGTTTTCTATTCCAAAATAAAGGATGGAAACATACCACGCTGCATCTTGGTCCACTCCTTATAACGATTGTGACAATAGGCCTGACATAAGTCTAACTTACTGAATTTCTGTCCTCCAGCTAAACAAGAGAAGAGGTCATAAATGAGGGATAGTGGATATTTTTCAGCAGTCAAGACAGAGTTATTGGTGACTTTGAAATCACCACAGTCTGAGGATCCATCTTTTTTTATGTCTGGAATGACAGGTGTAGGCCATTCACTTACGTTCACTGGATCCAATACTCCACACTCAACTATTCTGTTTAGCTCAGCTTCAACTTTTGGTTTTATGGCGTATGGGACAGGTCTAGCTTTGAAGCATTTTGGCTTGCTTTCTGGTTTTACGGTCAGTTGAACTGTTATGTCCTTTATACTGTCAAGTTCTCCTTTGAACACATCTGAGTTTTTCCTCAATATCAGTTGTCCTCTTTTGGAACCATGTGACTTTCCTGACAGTTTAGTTTGATTCTTTCCAGCCATGTGCGTCCTAGTAATGCTGGATGGTTGCTTTTCACGACGTAGAGTGGTAGCTTTACCTTCTGTTTGTTGAGCTCCACCGTAACAATCACGCTTCCTCTCACTGGAACAATCTCACCGGTGTATGTTTTCAGCGTCATCTTTGTGGGCTGTAGTGTGAGGTGATGTAATTTCTCCTTGTATACTGCCATCAGACAGAAAAGATATGGCTGCTCCAGTGTCCACTTGCATCCATACTGCGTTTCCATCCAGTAGTGGTGTCACCCAGTATCCGTATCCGTTGTTTGAAATGGACAAAACATGCAAAGATTCTTCCCCTTCAGACAGGGTATCACTTTGTTCATCCTCTGTACACTCCGTTTTATGCACATTTTATTTGTACTTCCTGAAATCTCTTTTCCTTTGATCAGTACTTTTGTTTGTGTCTTTTTGTTTTTACATGCACGTTCGATGTGACCCTTTTTCCCTCAACTTCTGCAGTCTGGTTTCCTACAGCGATAGCCACCTACTCTTTTGTTTTTTAAATCCCAAAGACACCTTATGTACTTGGGTCGTCGATGCACTTCGCTGCTGTGCGTCTTTATTTGCTATTTCCATTGACATACTATTTTCTATTGCTCTCTGCAATGTTAAGTTACTCTCAGTCAAAAGCAGTTTCTTAACTGCCTCGTTGCCACACACTAACCTATAACGTACAGTGTCCCTCAGTGATCACCCAAATTCAAAGTGTTCAGATAACTGTTTCAATGCAGCCAAAAACTGTGAGATTGACTCCCCCTCATGATTTCTCTTATGAAACCTGAATCTCAAGGCCTCCTGAGTGGTGTAGTGGTCTAAGGCAATGCATGACAGTGTTAGCTGAGGTTTGAGGTCTGTCGCAGACAGCCGCGTCCAGGAAACTGATGCGGCGGTTCACAATTGGCCCAGTGTCGTCTGGGTTAGGGAAGGGTTTGGCCGGCAGGGATGTCCTTGTCCCATCACGCACTCCTTTGGTGGGCTGGGTGCTGTACATGGTCGCGAGGTGTACGTTTTTTCCTCCGATACGTTGATGCAGCTTGCTTCCGGGTTAAGTGGGCATTGAGTCAAGAAGCAGTGCGGCTTGGTTGGGTTGTGTTTGGGGGGACGCACGGCTCTCGACCTTCGCCTCTCCCGAGTCCGTACGGGAGTTGCAGCGATGAGTCAAGACTGTAACTAACAATTCGATACCACGAAACTGGGGAGAAAAAGGGCTAAAAGAAAATAAATTAGATTGAATGCTTTTCCTCCGATAATAGTCAAAAATGTTGGCACAGCTACTTCTGCTTTACTTCCATTTGCGAACGCAAAGTACTCCAAACGTTCTGTGTAAGAACTTCATTGCTCCAGATTCATCAAATGTTCTTATATTTCCAACCAGTGAAGACAGTTTTGATTTATTATTTTTAATTCTCACACTTTTCAGACGGTCCTTTACTCCCAGCCTTTGGTTTTCTTATTTTCACTCACGGTGACTTCACTTTTTCCCTCAGCAAAACTCTCCCTATCCCTCAAGGCTCTCATTACTGTGACATCAGAAGCTAGCTAGGATCACTCAACTGGCTAGCTCCACGTTTTCTTAGCGTCTTTCTACAGAAAAATAAACAACCTAATTTTCCCTTCAGACACTCTCTAGCGGTTGAAGGATTAAATCACCACGAGCTCAACATTTAAATGGTCTGTAAAATAACTGTGTGTTTAGCAAATAAAGACAGCATTATAGCTGACCATCGATTTTCATTGCAGTTTATGTAAGTTAAGTTAGGTTTTGAGAGTTTTCAAAAAAGTAATATATACAAATTTTGTGGGACAAGCTATGCAGTATATTGTAAATTTTGACTGCGCGACAGACCACGCATCATTTAATAACTGTTTACCTAATTTTTCATACTCATTTATGGTAGTATTAAACTGTTGTCTACTTTCTCAAAACAAAAGTTTAATCTTTAAAATAAATAATGAGACAATATTTGATTCCAACAATGAAGAAGATTTTGGTGAGAAAACATTTTTAAGAGTCTGCAGGAGGGCGCCCGGGCTACGCAATGAAAAGTTGACCGGCAAGTCATTTTTTTTTTGACTGGAAGCCTATCCAACTAGTCAACTATCTAATAAACACTTTGGATACAAGATCGGTGTCCTTTTTTTGAACAAAATTAAACAGATATATCTTGTAATTGAACAAAATAGTAAGGTGGCCAATAACTGGGGACCGTATGGCGATAATACAGGACATATTGCTTTGCTTAAC
>NC_056457.1:30374116-30424116 GCF_018296145.1 Oncorhynchus tshawytscha | reverse complement strand
TTCAGCCATGGCAATATATCGATTTAAAAAAATCGATATTCTACCTGTTAAGGAAACGTGGATATTATTCCATCTACTGAGATCAGATTGAATTGATTTAAGTCTGTTAAAGTTTCTGGAAATGGTTTTATCTAAAGAAGGCAATGTATCTACTTCCAAATATTTACAGTGCCTTGTAAAAATAATTAATCCCCTTTGACGTTTTTTGTATTTTGTTGATTACAACCTGTAATTTGAATGCATTTTTATTTGGATTTCATGTAATGAACATACACAAAATAGTCCAAATTGGTGAAGTGAAATTTAAAAAAGTACTTTTCAAAAATTTCAACAGCAGAAAAATGGAAAGGTGGTGTGTGCATATGTACATATGTACATGAAGACCAATGAACTCTCCGAACAGGTCAGGGACAAAGTTGTGGAGAAGTACATATCAGGGATGGGTTATAAAAAATATCAGAAACTTTGAACATCCAACCGAGTACCATTAAACTGCTACTGCTAAAGAAACACTTGAGTGGTTTAAGGGGAAACATTTAATGTCTTGGATTTGCCTAGTCAAAACCCAGACCTGAATCCAATTGAGAATATGTTGTATGATTTAAAGTTTGCTGTACAGCAGTGGAACCCATCCAACTTGAAGGAGCTGGAGCAGTTTTGTCTTGAAGAATGGACAAAAATCTCTGTGGCTATATGTACCAAGCTTATAGAGACATACCCCAAGAGACTTGCAGCTGTAATTGCTGCAAAAGCTCTACAAAATATTGACTTTGGGGGGTAAATAGTTATGTACGCTCAAGTTTTCCATTCGTTTTGTCTTATTTCTTGTTTGTTTCACAATAAAAAAAAGATTTTGCATCTTCAAAGTGGTCGGCATGTTGTGTAAATCAAATTATACAAACCCCCCCAAAATATTTTTGAATTCCAAGGTGTAAGGTAACAAAATAGGAAAAATGCCAAGGGGGGGTGATTACTTTCGCAAGCCACTGTAAAATGGGAAACAATTGTGATTCCATAAGTAGAGATCGAGTCCTCCATTGGGGCATTCAGAGGCAGTAGAGCTGATTTGGTTAGATACATTCCATAATTTGAGATTATGGCGATTTTATCTATGATCTTCAATATGTTAATGAGCAATTGAGATACTTCATTGTCTACATATAGTAAAATATTTTCTGCGTATAATGAGATGATGTGATCAGTATATTTTAGTGAAATTGGTGTTATTTCCTTCGATTGACAAAGTGCCTGGGCCAGATGTTCCATCTATAATAAAAAGGTGAAAATTAATCACCTTGTCTGCTACTTCTAGTGATTCTGAACGGAGCAGAGCAGATATGACCTGTTATAATTATGGCTGAGGGATTGGCATATAGCATTTTAATCATATAAATGGAATTGAAGCCATGTCCCATGTGTTCCAAGACAGACCAGAGTTATGACCATTCTAGTCTATTAAAGCTTTTTTCTGCATCGAGGGGTAATACAGCCCAAGGAACTGTTGTCTCTGATGCAGCATTTAAGAAGTGTGGACTGTATCCCAATCGACAATGATGCAGCATTTAAGAAGTGTGGACTGTATCCCAATCGACAATGATGCAGCATTTAAGAAGTGTGGACTGTATCCCAACCGACAATGATGCAGCATTTAAGATATATGGACTGTATCCCAACCGACAATGATGCAGCATTTAAGATATGTGGACTGTATCCCAACCGACAATGATGAAGCATTTAAGATATATGGACTGTATCCCAACCGACAATGATGCAGCATTTAAGATATATGGACTGTATCCCAACCGACAATGATGCAGCATTTAAGATATATGGACTGTATCCCAACCGACAATGATGCAGCATTTAAGATATATGGACTGTATCCCAACCGACAATGATGCAGCATTTAAGATATGTGGACTGTATCCCAACCGACAATGATGCAGCATTTAAGATATGTGGACTGTATCCCAACCGACAATGATGCAGCATTTAAGATATATGGACTGTATCCCAACCGACAATGATGCAGCATTTAAGATATGTGGACTGTATCCCAACCGACAATGATGCAGCATTTAAGATATATGGACTGTATCCCAACCGACAATGATGCAGCATTTAAGATATATGGACTGTATCCCAACCGACAATGATGCAGCATTTAAGATATATGGACTGTATCCCAACCGACAATGATGCAGCATTTAAGATGTGTGGACTGTATCCCAACCGACAATGATGCAGCATTTAAGATATGTGGCTGACTGTATCCCAACCGACAATGATGCAGCATTTAAGATATATGGACTGTATCCCAACCGACAATGATGCAGCATTTAAGATATGTGGACTGTATCCCAATCGACAATGATGCAGCATTTAAGAAGTGTGGACTGTATCCCAATCGACAATGATGCAGCATTTAAGAAGTGTGGACTGTATCCCAATCGACAATGATGCAGCATTTAAGAAGTGTGGACTGTATCCCAATCGACAATGATGCAGCATTTAAGATATGTGGACTGTATCCCAATCGACAATGATGCAGCATTTAAGATATGTGGACTGTATCCCAATCGACAATGATGCAGCATTTAAGAAGTGTGGATTGTATCCCAATCGACAATGATGCAGCATTTAAGATATGTGGACTGTATCCCAATCGACAATGATGCAGCATTTAAGACATCTAAAAGTCAACGAAGGTTATCTGAGGATAAACGCTTTTTAACAAACCTGCTTTGTCTTGAGACGGGACGACAACATTTTTGAAAAAAGTTTCATGTCTGTGTTTATTAAAGATAGTGGGTGATAGTGAAATCACTGGGTGGCATCCTTACCTTTTTGTTAATAAAAGTTCAAATTGTGCTCTATTCACATCTCTCCCAAATGAACCTTTGTGAACGGCTGCATTAATCATTTCAAGCAATAGTGGACCTAACTGATTCCAAAATGTTAAATAAAGCTCAGGAGGAATACCTTCCCATCCAGATGATTTACCTTTATTCTTGTTATCTAATGCCCTTTTGAGTTCATTGAGAGAGATTTGGGCTCCCAGCGAGGTGGATAGAAGAAGAGTTCTTAATTATTTTAGAAAGGACTTAGTACTGCTTGGTGTGGATTTATAATCAGAGGTGTACAGTTCTTTATAGAAGCAGGATAATCTTTGACTGATTAATTTGGGTTCTGATAGTAATTCCCGTGTTTCAGTTGTATTATTTTTTAAATAACCTTTGGTGGCATCCCAAAGAATCCGGGGGTCATCGACTGAATTTTTATAAATCATTATAAATTAATTTAGTTCAAATTCAAATTGATCTCGGAATGTAGGATTTTGTACTTAGGAAATGTTGAAATGTCATCTTGTGTCTCTTTTTGGAGATTCTGAAATTTGAAGTTGGCAGTAGTAAGTGTGGGTGAAGATAATATTATGAAATCCATTTGTGAGAACGATGTATGCCTGTTGTAGTAGAAAGTGTACTCTTTTGCTTAAGGATTATGTACTCGCCAGGCATAAATGAGGTTGTAATCAGAGAGTATATACTGGAGACCTAGAACTAGACACTCTAAAGTACGTGTCCTCTTGCTCAGTAGTGGACCAGGGCCTCCCACTCCTCTTTCTATTCTGGTTAGAACCAGTTTGCGTGAAGAGAGTAGTACACAGCGTTGTACGAGATCTTCAGTTTCTTGGCAATGTCTCGCATGGAATAGCCTTCATCTCTCAGAACAAGAATATGCTGATGAGTTTCAGAAGAAAGTTCTTTGTTTCTGGCCATTTTGAGCCTGTATTTGAACCCACAAATGCTAATGCTCTAGATACTCAACTAGTCTAAAGAAAGGCCAGTTGTATTGCTTCTTTAATCAGGACAACAGTTTTCAGCTGTGCTAACATAATTGCAAAAGGGTTTTCTAATTATCAATTAGCCATTTAAAATTATGAACTTGGATTAGATAACACAACGTGCCATTGGAACACAGGAGTGATGGTTGCTGATAATGGACCTCTGTAAGCCTATGTAGATATTCCATTAAAAATCAGCCATTTCCAGCTACAATAGTGATTTACAACATTAACAATGTTGACAATGTATTTCTGATCAATTTGATGTTATTTTAATGGACCAAAAAATTAATTGTCTTTCAAAAAGAAGGACATTTCGAAGTGACCCCAAACTTTTGAACAGTAATGTATGTGTGCCTGTGTGTATTTATACTGCATGTACTATGTACTGTATGTATTCATGTTTGCATGTACAGTTGAAGTTGGAAGTTTACATACACCTTAGCCAAATATATATAAACTCAGTTTTTCAAAACTCCTGACATTTAATCCGAATAAAAATTCCCTGTCTTAGGTCAGTGAGGATCACCACCTTATTTTAAGAGTGTGAAACGTCAAAATAATATTAGAGAGAATAATTTATTTCAGCTTTTATTTATTTCATCACATTCCCAGTGGGTCAGAAGTTTACATACACTCAATTAGTATTTGGTAGAAATGCCTTTAAATTGTTTAACTTGGGTCAACTGTTTTGGGTAGCCTTCCACAAGCTTCCCTCAATAAGTTGGGTGAATTTTGGCCCATTCCTCTTGACATAGCAGGTTTAACTGTGTCAGGTTTGTAGCCCTCCCTGCTCACACATGCTTTTTCAGTTCTGCCCACACATTTTCTTTGGGACTGAGGTCAGGGCTTTGTGATGGCCACTCCAATACCTTGGCTTTATTGTCCTTAAGCCATTTTGCCACAACTTTGGAAGTATGCTTGGGGTCATTGTCAATTTGGTAGACCCATTTGCGATCAAGCTTTAACTTCTTGACTGATGTCTTGATGTTGCTTCAATATATCCACTTAATTTTCCTTCCTCATGAAGTCATCTATTTTGTGAAGTGCACCAGTCCCTCCTGCAGCAAAGCACCCCTACAACACGATGCTGCCACCCTCGTGCTTCACGATTGGGATGGTGTTCTTCGGCTTGAAGCCTCACCCTTTTCCTACAAACATAACGATGGTCAATATGGTCAAACAGTTCTATTTTTGTTTCATCAAACCAGAGGACATTTCTCCATGTGCAGTTGCAAACCGTAGTCTGGCTTTTTTATTGCGGTTTTGGAGCACTAGCTTCTTCTTTGCTGAGCGGCCTTTCAGGTTATGTCGATATAGGTCTAGTTTTACTGTGGTATAGATACTTTTGTACCTGTTTCCTCCAGCATCTTCACAAGGTCCTTTGCTGTTGTTCTGAGATTGATTTGCACTTTTCGCACCTAAGTACGTTCATCTCTAGGAGACAGAACGCGTCTCCTTCCAGAGTGGTATGACTGCTGCGTGGTCCAATGGTGTTTATACTTACGTACTATTGTTTGTACAGATGAACGTGGTACCATCAGGCTTTTGTAAATTGCTGCCAAGGATGAACCAGGCTTGTGGAGGTCTACAATTTTTTTCTGAGGTCTTGGCTGGTTTCTTTTGATTGTCCGATGATGTCAAGCAAAGAGGCACTGAGTTTGAAGGTAGGCCATGAAATACATCCACAGGTACACCTCCAATTGACTCAAATGATGTCAATTAGCCTATCAGAAGCGTCTAAAGCCATGATATCATTTTTTGGAATTTTCCAAGCTGTTTAAAGGCACAGTCAACTTAGTGTATGTAAACTTCTGACCCACTGGAAATGTGATACTGTGAATTATAAGTGAAATAATCTGTCTGTAAACAATTGTTGGAAAAATGACTTGTGTCATGCACAAAGTAGATGTCCTAACCGACTTGCCAAAACTATAGTTTGTTAACAAGAAATGTGTTGAGTGGTTGAAAAATGAGTTTTAATGACTCCAACCTAAGTGTATGTAAACTTCAATTGTATGTATGTACAGTATGGATGTACGCATGTATGTATGTATGTATGTATGTATGTATGTATGTATATATGTATGTATGTATGTAATGTAATGTATGTAATGTATGGTATGTAATGTATGGTATGTAATGTATGGTATGTAATGTATGGTATGTAATGTATGTATGTATGTATGTATGTATGTATGTATGTATGTATGTATGTATGTATGTATGTATGTATGTATGTATGTATGTATGTATGTATGTATGTGTGTGTGTGTGTGTGTGTGTGTGTGTGTGTGTGTGTGTGTGTGTGTGTGTGTGTGTGTGTGTGTGTGTGTGTGTGTGTGTGTGTGTGTGTGTGTGTGTGTGTGTGTGTGTGTGTGTATGTGTGTGTGTGTGTGTGTGTGTGCTGTGTGCTTCCTGTGGCACCTCATACAACCTCTGCCCTCTGCAAAACACAGACACACACCCATATGACCCCATGCACAAAATACACAGGCCACACCTTAACTATAATATAACACCTCTCATGCTCTCTGCCATTACATTTTCCCTGACCAGCCTAATTGCTGCATATTTGGCCAGGAATAATGACACCAATCTTTCCCAATCATTTTTGGATTGAGGCAAGTCATCTGACCAATTTTGATGGAAGAAAATTATGCTTGTTATTTGAAATTTTACAGTTAAATGATGTCTTTAATATTGTCACATCCGAACACACACGACAACATTGACTTTCTGACACCAGCGTACAAATCATCAAATAAAGGCTCATGTGGTCATTTTTCCTGGTGCCATGAGAGATCTAGTTGTGAAGAGGAGTTTTTTCAGAGGTACATTGCTGATTTTCCTTTGCTCTTCCTTTATGAACTGAACCTTTGGCCCTCGGAGAATCCGGGCTTTTGAGCAATATACTTTTATTGCAGCTAATGCTCCGAGGTAAAAACCTCAACAACATCTGTTCCCCTGGCACCAGAATTAATCAATACATTTTTAATCATGCTTGAATCAATAGCGGGGGGAGCTATTTCTGAGTGAAAAGGAAAACATTGATTAGTAAATGGGAAGAAAATTGGCCGCTGAGCTCTGAATGTCCTCTTTTTTGAATTTAGTTACACAACATAATATCCTGACCTGTCGACTGCCATTATCTCTTTGTGCCCCTAGTAAGAAACCGACTTGCAGGTCCTTGCAAACGGCAAAGAGCACGATTTAAATATTTATCTGTACGTTTCATATCACATATACTCTGGTGGCTATAAAGTGAGATTAAAAGGGCTATTTGTGAGTTTTTTCACTTGTGCGTAATGTATTAGATGTGATTGGGGAACTTTTTTATGGCCTGCACTTTGTCTGCATTTTAATAGGGAGGTATGAGAGTAGTTTTGCCTGGTGTTCCTCTCTCCAGTTCATCAAACCCACCATGAATACCAATGAAGCGAGAGAGAGAGAGAGAGAGAGAGAGAGAGAGAGAGAGAGAGAGAGAGAGAGAGAGAGAGAGAGAGAGAGAGAGAGAGAGAGAGAGAGAGAGAGAGAGAGAGAGAGAGAGAGAGAGAGAGAGAGAGAGAGAGAGAGAGAGAGAGAGATTACCCAAGCTCAAGTCCAAAGGGATAGAAGATTTAAATATGTCTCCTCCCCTCTCATTAGAAGAGATGAAGTCACACACTCTCTGTAATGAGAGAAGGGCAGTCAAAGTGCTTTGATGTAAAATAAAAAAAGAAAGAAAATAGTCAATAGGCCCACCGTGTCTTGGTATTACTTCAACTCCCTTTAAATGTCACCTTAATCCACTAACTCTCTATATTTCACCTTTATCCACTTTACATCCCTCTATAATTCACCATTATCATCTTTAATTCCCTTTATAGTCACCTTTATCCACTTTAACTCCCTTTAAATGTCACCTTTATCCACTATAACTCCCTTTATATATAATCTTCATCCAATTTCACTCCCATAATATTTCCTTTATCCACTAACTCTCATTTCACCATTATTCACTGGAACTATAATTCACCTTTGTCCACTAACTCTCTATATATACATCACCTCTATCCACTACTTCTTATGTCTGGGGGCAGTATTGAGTAGCTTGCATGAATAAGGTGCCCAGAGTATACTGCCTGCTACTCAGGCCCAGTTGCTAAAATATGCATATTATTAGTAGATTTGGATGGAAAACACTCTGAAGTTTCTAAAATTGTTTGAATGATGTCTGTGAGTGTAACAGAACGCATATGGCAGCAAAAACCTGAGAGAAAATACAACCAGGAAGTGGGAAATCTGAGGTTTGTAGGTTTTCAAGTCATTGCCTATCATACAGTGTCTACAGGGTCATATTGCACTTCCTAAGGCTTCCACAAGATGTCAACAGTCTTTAGATCCTTGTTTGATGCTTCTACTGTGAAGGAGGGGGAATGGGAGCTGAATGAGTCAGAGGTCTGGCAGAGTGGCATAAGCTGATCACACGCGCTCACTCTGTTCCATTGCAATTCTACAGACAAAGGAATTCTCCGGTTGGAACATTATTGAAGATTTATGAATAAAACATCCTAAAGAATGATTCTATACTTCGTTTGACATGTTTCTACGAACTGTAATATGACTTTTCGTCTGAACTTTCGCCTATACTTGCCCACGCGTCATGAGTTTGGATTGTGTACTAAACACGCAAACAAAAAGGAGTTATTTGGACATAAATGATGGACTTTATCGAACATATCAAACATTTATTGTGGAACTGGGATTCCTGGAAGTGCATTCTGATGAAGGTCATCAAAGGTAAGTGAATATTTATAATGCTATTTCTGACTTTGTTGACTCCACAACATGGCACATATCTGTATGGCTTGTTTTGTTATCTGAGTGCTGTACTCAGATTATTGCATGGTGTGCTTTTTCGGTAAAGCTTTTTTGAAATCTGACACAGCGGTTGGATTAAGGAGAAGTTTATCTAAAGTTCCATGCATAACAGGTGTATATTTTATCAATGTTTATTATGAGTATTTCTGTAAATTGATGTGGCTCTCTGCAAAATCACTGGATGTTTTGGATGCAAAACATTACTGAATGTAACACTCCAATCTAAACTGAGATTTTTGGATATAAATATGAACTTTATCGAACAAAACATACATGTATTGTGGAACATGAAATCCTATGAGTGTCATCTGATGAAGATCATCAAAAGTCAGTGATTCATTTTATCTCTATTTCTGTTTTTTGTGACTCCTCTCTTTGGCTGGAAAAAAATGGCTGTGTTTTTCTGTGACTAGGTGCAGATCTAACATAATCGTTTGGTGTGCTTTCATCGTAAAGCCTTTTGAAATCGGACACCGTAGTGGAATTAACAACAACTTTATCTTTAAAATGGTGTGAAATACTTCTATGTTTGAGGAATTTTAATGATGAGATTTCTGTTGTTTTGAATTTGGCACCCTGCACTTTCACAGCTGACAGGTTACACACTGCATTGGCAGGATAGAGCAGCAGACAAGGGGTGGCGGTCTATGTATATTTGTAAACAACAGCTGGTGCAAGATATCTAAGGATGTCTCAAGGTTTTGCTCACCTGAGGTAGAGTATCTCATGATAAGCTGTAGACCACACTATCTACCTAGAGAGTTTTCATCTGTATTTTTTCGTAGATGCCTATATACCACCACAGTCCGATGTTGGCACTAAGACTGCACTCAATGAGCTGCATACCATCATAAGCAAACAGGAAACTGTTCATCCAGAGGCGGCGCTTCTAGAGGCCGGGGACTTTAATGCAGGGAAACTTAAATCTGTTTTACTTAATTTCTACCAGCATGTTAAATGTGCAACCAGAGGGAAAAAACTCTAGTCCACCTTTACTCCACACATGGAGACGAGTACAATGCTCTCCCTCACCCTCCATTTGGCAAATCTGACCATAATTCTCTCCCCCTGATTCCTACTTACAAGCTAAAATGTAAGCAGGAAGCACCAGCACCACGGTCAATCAATAAGTGGTCAGATGAAGCAGATGCTAAGCTACGGGACTGTTTTTCTAGCACAGACTGGAATATGTGCCGAGATTCCCGATGGCATTGAGGGGTACACCACATTAGTCACTGGCTTCATCAATAAGTGCATCGATGATGTCATCCCCACAGTGACAGTACGTAAACACCCCATCCAGAAGCCATGGATTACAGGCAACATCCGCACTGAGCTAAAGGGTAGAGCTGCAGCTTCCAAGAAGCGGGACTCTAACCCGGAAGCTTATAAGAAATCCCGCTATGCCCTCAGACGAACCATTAAACAGGCAAAGTGTCAATACAGGAATAAGATCGAATCATACTACACCGGCTGCGATGCTAGTCGGATGTGGCAGGGCTTGCAAACTATTACAGACTACAAAGGGAAGCACAGCCGAGAGCTGCCCAGTGACACGAACCTACTAGACGAGCTAAATTACTTCTATGATCACTTCGAGGCAAGTAACACTGACACATGCATGAGAGCACCAGCTGTTCTGGATGGCTGTGTGATCACACTCTCCGCAGCCGACATGAGTAAGACATTTAAACAGATCAACATTCACAAGGCTGCAGGGCCAGACGGATTACCAGGACGTGTCCTCCGAGCATCCGCTGACCAACTGGCAAGGGTCTTCACTGACATTTTCAACCTCTCCCTGTCTGAGTCTGTAATACCAACATGTTTCAAACAGACCACCATTGTCCCTGTGCCCAAGAACACTAGGGTAACCTGCCTAAATGACTACAGACCTGTAGCATTCACATCTGTAGCCATGAAGTGCCTAGAAAGGCTGATCATGGCTCACATCAACAACATTATCCCAGAAACGCTAGATTAACTCCAATTTGCATACCTCCCCAACAGATCCACAGATGATGCATCTCTATTGCACTCCACACTTCCCTTTTACACCTGGACAAAAGGAACACCTAAGTGAGAATATAATCATAGACTACAGCTCAGCATTCAACACCATACTGTCCTGAAAGCTCATCACAAAGCTAAGGACCCTGGAACTAACACACCTCCCTCTGCAACTGGATCCTGGACTTCCTCTCAGCCACCACCAGGTGGTAAGGTTAGAAAAAAACACATCCACCACGCTGATCCTTACCACGGGGACCCCTCAGGGGTAAGTGCTCAGTCCCCTCCTGTACTCTCTGTTCACTCATAACTACACGGCCAGGCATGACTTCAACACCATCATTACGTTTGCTGATGACACAACAGTGGTAGGCATGATCACCAAAAACGACAAGAAAGCCTTTAGGGAGGATGTCAGAGACCCCCAGGACAACAACCTCCCCCTCAATGTAATCAAGACAAAGGAGATGATTGTGGACTACAGGAAACGGAGGACCGAGAACACTCCCATTCTCATCGACAGGGCTGTAGTGGAGCAGGTTGAGAGCTTCAAGTTCCATGCTGTCCACATCACTGTCATGACGTTGGCCTGGGGATAGATTTATGGCAGTCATAAATACCTCTTCCCCCCTTTTTCCTCTCTCCACCCTACTGATGTTACATTTGTAAACACCTTGGTTAACATAGAGATTCTGGGATCATCAGAATGTGGGGGGAAATTAACTATATTCTGGTAATCTGACCAATTGAACATATGCGGTGTTACTTAATTAATATGATGTCAGTTCGGTTGTCATCTGAGACATTCTCATCAATGATAAGATGACATAAACTCTACATTGGAAAGTCTACACATCAGAGTTATCGGATTCACATGGAATTGTTGTTCAATTTAATTGTTTGAATATGAAATGATTCGTGATGGGATGAAATGTGATTTTAGCTTCTAAAATGTGAGATTTGGGTTTTCATGAGTGAATTAGGCCCGACTCAGTGGCCCACCCACATGAAGAGACATAGGTTGTAAACTATGAAACACACCCCTTTTCTCCCTTCCTAAATAAAGCCTTGACGACAATATAACCTCCTGTTCCGAGGATGTGAGGACGACGGTACGGTGTCCGAATGGTTCAGATAATAACTACAGAACAAAGCCAACATCAGCGTGTGCTTTGGTTGCGAATGGTATGAACTTTGAACTCTTATTCACTACAGAAGTGATACCTCCTAGCCATTGAGTTAGCAACAGCAGCTGCAAATGCAGGCTAGGAAGGAACAGACAGAGTATCCCGTCTACCACACAACGACGTTACTAAAACGTATCTAATTTACCAGCAGATTCTTCAAAGGACAAAGGACTCGGTTGGGCAACACGGCCTTCCATCTACCACCAACCTACCAAAGCGCACCTAAATATTTATTGCATTTTCCTTTTCCAAATGGGTGGTAATTTAGAATGCATAAGATACTGTATTTACGATAGCACAGCTTCGCCCTTTGTTCCTCAGTCTTCCCGCTCTTTCACTCAAACCCTGCCCCTTTTTGTGTGTAACAAGCTGTCATATCTGTTCCGCCTGCTAGGGCCGTTTTCATTTATGGAGTAATTTGTAATCAAGTTATGATTAATTATGTGTACGTGTAATTCTGTGTGATTAGTTAGGTATTTAGTAAATAAATAATTAAACCCAATTTTGTATTGCTGATTCAACTTGTTAGCCAGGGTTCGTGAAGATAACCAAGAATTTACAACATTCAGATCAGACTGAATTAAAGTGACGATCAATATTGACTGCTATTGATGTAAAATATTACTTAAGAGTTTATTCTAAAGATAACAGCTCTATAAATATTATTTCATGGTGCCCCGACTCTCTAGTTAATTACATTTACATGATTAGCTCAATCAGGTAATATTAATTACGGAGAAATCATTTTATAGAATAGCATGTCATATCTCTTAATCCAGCATAGCCAGAGACACGTCATCACCAACAAACTAACATGGTCCAAGGACACCAAGACAGTCATGAAGAGGGCACGACAAAACCTATTCCCCCTCAGAAGAAATTAAAATATTTGGCATGGGTCCTATGATCCTCAAAAGTTTCTACAGCTCCACCATCAAGAGCATCACTGCCTGGTATGGCAACTGCTCAGCCTCAGAGGGTAGTGCGTACGGCCCAGTACATCATTATATTTCACCTTTATTCACTTTAACTCCCTTTATAATCACCTTTATCCACTATAACTCCCTTTATAATCACTTTTATCCACTATAACTCCCTTGCTAATTCACCTTTATTCACTTTAACTCCCTTTATAGTCACCTTTATCTACTATAACTCCCTTTATAATCACCTTTATCCACTATAACTCCCTTTATAATCACTTTTATCCACTATAACTCCCTTTATAATCACTTTTATCCACTATAACTCCCTTTATAATCACCTTTATCCACTATAACTCCCTTTATAATCACTTTTATCCACTATAACTCCCTTGCTAATTCACATTTTTCCAGTGTTCCATTAGTTTTTTTCATTTGGAACATTTCAATCTACGGAAAATTACATGTAATCCCATACATTTTACACTCTACATTTCACCCTGACAAAATTATTGAGTTCCCTGTTTAGGTCTGTTTATCAGAATAAATCACTCATTGCTCAGAAATGCATGATTGGTAATGTGGCGTCCACAACATTATTATTTTAAATATAACCTATGACCTCATAGTCAAGAGTACTACTTATGTACAATTCAATACCATGTGTAATGTTTCCCTGGTAAGAATTCATGCCGATGTTTACTAATGGCTTGCACTAAGCCCATCCAGCCCGACTCGCTCATCTCTCAGAATGCTGTTTGGAGAAAACATGTTTAACATTTTTGTCCTAGAATACTAATTTCAGCTCCGCAACGTGGTGCGAATGGAGGCCTATTATTTCGCCACCACCGTAGATGTTTGCATCAGCCTGTGAATTAGGCAGCTTCCTGTTAGGTCACAAGCTGCTACAGGATAGACGTCTGTGAGACTCCTGTTGGCAGACCAGCACAGCCATCACCATAGAGACACAGTGTTTTGGTAGCTAGTTAGTGTTTTCCCCCAGTGCATGTGTCATTACACTGTGGAATCCCTTCGCCAAGCTCTTCTGATGAAAATCCTGCAGAAATAAACTACCCTGGTGGTGTGAGTCAATATGTGACACACAAAGCACAAGCTTTCAACCACACTCACTGGCATGCATACACACACAGACACAATACAGACATCTTGTACTGTAGTCATTTCATGTCAAGTGTGTCTGTCACCTGTATCAGGAGGATTACCAAAGGGAATAATAGGTATCTATCAGATTTAAGTCCCTTTTTCAGGACCCTGTCTTTCAAAAACAAATAACTTCACAGATCTTCATTGAAAATAGTTTCAACACTGTTTCCCATGCTTGTTCAATGACACTGTGTCAGATTTCAAAAAGGCTTTACGGTGAAAGCAAACCATGCGATTATCTGAGGACAGCGCCCCACCTACAAACACATGAAAAACATCTTTCAACCAGCCAGGTGCGACACGAAAGTCAGAAATAGCGATATAAAAAATGCCTTACCTTTGATGATCTTCTTCTGTTGGCACTCCAAAAGGTCCCAGTTACATCGCAAATGGTCCTTTTGTTCTTTATATCCATAAAAACTCAGTTTAGCTGGTGCGCTTCAGTCAATAATCCACCCAGTTTCCATGAGCATACAAAATGCATACAAAATCAATCCAAAACATTACTAATAAACTTTTACGAACAAGTCAAACAACATTTAAAATCAAACTTTAAGTATCCTAATTTTCTAAAGAATGTTGACATCTAGTGGAAGCCCTAGGAACTGAAATTTGGGAGGACTTGGCCTTATAATAAAAGTGATAGCCATTGAAAATAGGGGTAGGCTCTTATTTTTTGGGATGGTTTGTACTCGGGGTCTCGCCTTCCATATCAGTTCTGTTATACTCACAGACATGATTGTAACACTTTTAGAAACTTTAGAGTGTTTTCTATCCAAATCTACCATATGCATATCCTAGCATCTGGGCCTGAGTAACAGGCAGTTTAATTTGGGCTCGCTTTTCTTCCAGACGTCAAAATACTGCCCCCTATCCCAAGAGAGAATGAACAATTAATGAACATGCACCTGTGGAAAGGTCGTTAAGACACTATAAGCTTACAGATGATAGGCAATTAAAGTCACAGTTATGAAAACTTAGGTCACTAAAGAGGCCTTTCTCCTGACTCTGAAAAACACAAAAAGAAAGATGCCTTAGGCCTTGCTGCAAGGAGGCATGAGGTCTGCAGATGTGGCCAGGGCAATACTTTGCAATGTCCGTACTGTGTGACGCCTAAGACAGCGCTACAGGGAGACAGGACGGACAGCTGATTGTCCTCGCAGTGGCAGACCACGTGTACAACACCTGCACAGGTACATCCGAACATCACACCTGCGGGACAGGTATAGGATGGCAACAACAACTCCCCAAGTTACACCAGGAACACACAATCCCTCCATCAGTGCTCAGACTGTCCGCAATAGGCTGAGAGAGGCTGGACTGAGGGCTTATAGGCCTGTTGTAAGGCAGGTCCTCACCAGACATCACCGGAAACAACGTCGCCTATGGGCACAAACCCACCGTCACTGGATCAGACAGGACAGGCAAAAAGTGCTCTTCACTGAAGAGTCACGGTTTTGTCTCACCAGGGGTGATGGTCGGATTCGCGTTTATCATCGAAGGAATGAGCGTTACACCGAGGCGTGTACTCTTGGTCTGGGGCAGTGTGTCACAGCATCATCGGACTGAGCTTCTTGTCATTGCAGGCAATCTCAACACTGTGCGTTACAGAGAAGACATCCTCCTCCCTCATGTGGTACCCTTCCTGCAGGCTCATCCTGACTTGACCCTCCAGAATAACAATGCCACCAGCCATACTGCTCATTCTGTGAGTGATTTCCTGCAAGACAGGAATGTCAGTGTTCTGCCATGGCCAGCGAAGAGCCCGGATCTCAATCCCATTGAGCACATCTGGGACCTGTTGGATCAGAGGGTGAGGGCTAGGGACATTCCCCCCAGAAATGTCCTGGAATTTGCTGGTGCCTTGGTGAAAGAGTGGGGTAACATCTCATAGCAAGAACTGGCAAATTTGGTGCAGTCCATGAGGAGGAGATGCACTGCAGTACTTAATGTAGCTGGTGGCCACACATTGTTCAGAGACACATTGTTAAATTTCTGTTTGTCACATGTCAGTGGAACTTGTTCAGTTTATGTCTCAGTTGTTGAATCTTGTGTTCCTACAAATATTTACACATGATAAGTTTTCTGAAAATAAACGCAGTTGACAGTGAGAGGACGTTTCTTTTGTTGCTGAGTCTCTCTCTCTCTCTCTCTCTCTCTCTCTCTCTCTCTCTCTCTCTCTCTCTCTCTCTCTCTCTCTCTCTCTCTCTCTCTCTCTCTCTCTCTCGCTCTCGCTCTCGCTCTCGCTCTCGCTCTCTCTCTCTCAGCTTCAAGGGCTTTATTGACTTTATTGACATGGGAAACATATGTTTACATTTCCAAAGCAAGTGAAGCAGATAATAAACAAAAGTGAAATAAACAACATTCATTTACAGTAAACATTCCATTCACAGAAGTTCCAAAAGAATAAAAACATTTTAAATGTCATCTTATGTCAACACTCTAACCACTAGGCTACCTGCCGCCCCATGTCTATATACGGTGTTGTAACGATGTGCAAATGGTTAAAATACAAAAGGGAAAGTTAATAAACATAAATATAGGTTGTATTTACAATGGTGTTTGTTCTTGCCCTTTTCTTGTGGCAACCTCTCTCGCTCAGAAATAAATTGCCAGGGGCTAGGCCAGACTGTGAGGGCCATCCTCTGTGTGAACTCATCAAATCAAATCAAATATTATTTGACAAATGCTTAATTACAAGCCCTTCACTGGATAATGGAGATTTAAGAAAAAAGTGTTAAGAACGTATTTACTAAAATAAATTAAAGTCAAAAAATATTTAAAATAATTCATTTATAAAAATACAAAAAATATATTTTTAAATGTTTTAAAATTAAAACAAATTAATGAGCAACAATAAAATAACAGTAGCTAGGCTATATAGAGAGGGAACCGTACAGAGTCAATGTGCAGGGGCACCTGTTAGTTGAGGCAATTGAGGTAATATGTACATGTAGGTAGAGGTGACTATGCATTGTAATAAACAGAGAGTAGCAGCAGTGTAAAAAATGGTGGGTGGGGTGGGGACAATGCAAACAGTCTGGGTAGCCATTTTATTAGCTCTTCAAGATTCTTATGGCTTGGGGATAGAAGCTGTTAAGAAGCCTTTTGCACCTAGACTTGGTCAAGGTATGAATCGGACCAAGGCACAGCGTGGTATACGTACATTCATTATTATTATAAGAATGAATACTGAACAAACTATCCAAAATAACAAAACGACACGATACCACATTAAACCACTACATGATCAATAACACATTAAACCACTACATGATCAATAACACATTAAACCACTACATGATCAATAACACATTAAACCACTACATGATCAATAACACATTAAACCACTACATGATCAATAACACATTAAACCACTACATGATCAATGACACATTAAACCACTGCATGATCAATAACACATTAAACCACTACATGATCAATAACACATTAAACTACTACATGATCAATAACACATTAAACCACTACATGATCAATAACACATTAAACTACTACATGATCAATAACACATTAAACCACTACATGATCAATAACACATTAAACCACTACATGATCAATAACACATTAAACCACTACATGATCAATAACACATTAAACCACTACATGATCAATAACACATTAAACCACTACATGATCAATAACACATTAAACCACTACATGATCAATAACACATTAAACCACTACATGATCAATAACACATTAAACCACTACATGATCAATAACACATTAAACCACTACATGATCAATGACACATTAAACCACTACATCATCAATAACACATTAAACCACTACATGATCAATAACACATTAAACCACTACATGATCAATAACACATTAAACCACTACATGATAAATAACAACACATGAAACCACTACATGATCAGTAACACATTAAACTTATTCATGATCAATAACAACATATTAACCTACTACACGTTCAATAACAACACATTAAACTACTACATGATCAATAACACATACAACTAGTACAAGATCAATAACACATACAACTACTACATGATCAATAACAACATATTAACCTACTACATGATCAATAACAACATATTAACCTACTACATGATCAATAACAACATATTAACCTACTACATGATCAATAACAACATATTAACCTACTACATGATCAATAACAACATATTAACCTACTACATGATCAATAACAACATATTAACCTACTACATGATCAATAACAACATATTAACCTACTACATGATCAATAACACATACAACTACTACATGATCAATAACACATTCAACTAGTACATGATCAATAACAACATATTAACCTACTACATGATCAATAACACATACAACTACTACATGATCAATAACACATACAACTAGTACATGATCAATAAGACATACAACTAGTACATGATCAATAACACATACAACTAGTACATGATCAATAACACATACAACTACTACATGATCAATGACATATTAACCTACCACATGATTAATAACAACACATTATTTTTATCTACTTTTTTTATTTAACCTTTATTATAACTGGGCAAGTCAGTTAAGAAAAAATTCTTATTTACAATGACGGTCTAGGAACAGTAACCCTACTACATGAACAACAACACATTGAATCTAGTACATGATCAGTAACAACACATTCAATTACTAAATGATCAATAACCACTCATTAAACCTTCTCTGTATGAATAACACATTAACCATTACATTATTAACTACATGACCCATGTACAAATAATAATTGTATTTTTTAATTGATCATAATTGTTGCAGTTATGTATGGCGTTCTATATGGGATAGACTCAAACATCTATTAAACAGTCAGCTGCAAAATTATTGGCACCCTTGATAAAGACTGCATAAGTTATATATTTCAATTACTGAGCCATATTGTCTGGTAAAAATTGGGGAAATTATATTATACTAACACAATTGCTCAGAGAAAGAGATTATGTTTAACAAATAATAATTGTTCTTCTAAAAAAGTTTCTATTCAAAATTCTGTCTGTCACTGAATGATTACAACTTCTGTGTCTGTTGAAATGACTGCTGATAGATGGCAAATAGCTAATAACATACTTGACACCGATAAAAATCAAATCATCTGGCTATACCTGGGTCTTAAACCTGTAATTAGACCACTGTTGTTACTCTCTTTCATCACAACGGGATCAATAGTACCCTGGAGGGGACCCAACACATTATCCCAGAGATCAGGCTGTGTACAGTCTTGCGGTGATGATGCGAGCGCCGAGTGCCAGAGAAGCACAGAGGGGCTGGGATTTAATGAAAAGTTGTGCTCTGGCTGCACACATTACCATGTCATAGTGTCTAAACACCCCCTGAAAGACAAAGCACCTCTGGTCTACCGGGGGAATACACTGCGTGTCTAGACAAGATTACATTTCATAATACAGCAGTTATCCGTTCTCGTTCTTCTCCCAGAGTGAGTTCAGTTCACATAATGTAGTGTGGGGAGGATAAACAAGAGACTTCAATTGAAGGAGGGGGGGAGATAAACTCTGTTAACTATTACATGTCTTACATGCTTCATCAGAGACAACAGCTCCTTGGGCTGTATTACCCCTCGATGCAGAAAAAAGTCTTTAATAGACTAGAATGGTCATAACTCTGGTCTGTCTTGGAACATATGGGAATTGGCTCCAATTTCATTCATATGATTGAAAGACTATATGCTATTACCTCAGCCAAAGTTAAAACAGGTAATGTCTGCTCTGCTCCATTCAGAATCACTGAAAGCAGCAGACAAGGTGAACCAATTTCTCCTTTGCTATTTTTATTGAACCCCTGGCCGAGGCAATTAGTCAATCAAAGGAAATAAAGCTATTTCCCTCAAATCTACGGATCACTTGATCTCATTATACACGGACTATATTTGACTATATCTAGACAAAGTATCTCAATTGCTCCCAAATAGAGTTATTCTCGGATCCCGAAATTGAGAACGGAACCAAATTGGATCCGTGAAATTCCCATACAAAACCAACAGGACTGTAACGTTCAATGAGTGAATAGGTGTGGAGTCAGGCGCAGAGAGCAAAAGGATGCGGGAGAAACACGCTTTAATGTCCAGGGAACAAATAACATAAACAAAACTGGTAACAAATAAGAGAAAATAAAGGACAGCGAGAAACCCGAATACAAACATAAATCACTCTAACACCTACAGACGAACAAGCCCGCACAAACAGAAACGGGCTGAACGAACTTATATAACCCCACCCAAACAACCAAACAAGAAACAGGTGATACCAATTAGACAAGACTAAACGAACACAGAAAAAAGGATCGGTGGCAGCTAGTAGACCGGCGACGACGACCGCCGAGCGCCACCCGAACAAGAAGGGGAGCCACCTTCGGTAATATTCGTGACAAGGACTTAGTAATTTTTTTATTCTCAAAACCAATACCTGATTCGATTTGGATCCGAGGTGGACTAGATCTGACCCAAAATATCCATCAAAATTCATTTTGACCTGTCTGGCAGCGAATGTTAACATTTTACATACCTTTTCAGATGTATCTTCAATAGTGGATATGTTAACACTACAGCTTAGTATTTTCATTAATGTCATCCCTAATTTAAAATGTAGAGACAAGATGAAGGGATAGGGTGTGGGGTGGAGATGCAGAGTCTCTCTCTAGAATGAGCTCTCTGTCTCCCTGGCCTGTGAGCAAATGTTATGAGCTAGCTGTCACGTTCTGACCTTAGTTCCTTTGCTTTGTCTTTTGTTTTAGTATGGTCAGGGCGTGAGTTGGGTGGGTTGTCTATGTTAGTTTTTCTATATTTTTCTATTTCTGTGTTTGGCCTGATATGGTTCTCAATCAGAGGCAGCTGTCAATCGTTGTCCCTGATTGAGAACCGTATTTAGGTAGCCTGTTTTCAATTGTGTTTTGTGGGTAGTTATTTTCAGTCTTTGTGTGTCTGCACCAGACAGAACTGTTTCGGTTTTCACTTTGATGTTTTGTCATTTGAAGTGTTCAGTTTGGATTATTATTAAATAAAATGAACACTGACGACGCTGCGCTTTGGTCCTCTCCTTCTTCCACCTCTGAATGCCGTTACACTAGCCATTAAAAAATTAAGAGAATCTAAGTGAATCTGATCAAGCCTTTAATTGGAACAGAATATGGACAAATATAACCTTGGCATCCTGTAATACGAACCATCAACAAATACATTTTCAGTTTGTTCTACACCAAGGGGATTGGCCCCAACTTCAAACTGTTCACTGTGTCCCCTAAAGCATGTACAGTGGTTATTCCTGTAAAATATGCAGCACATTGCAGCACACCTTGCAGACTGCTGCAGAATTCTAAGGCACGTTATTTAAGTGTCAGCCACGGTTGCCATTAATGCAAGTTAGTGCTAGTTTGACCAGCAGAGGGCATTTTTTTTGTAATATTAGCTGTACTAGAGAATTTAAAACCTTTTTTGTAAGAACATAGTGTATGGGATTGATTTTAATATATGTGGCTTAATTAATTTGATAATATTATGGTGTTTTTATTCTAAGAAAAACTACAAATGAAACCCTACTAAGAGCAAAATAATCCTAACATTTCCACACCCTAATTGTACAACCACAATCATCTTCTTTGTTTTGTTGACATTGAGTGAGAGGTTATTTTTCTGGCGACGCTCTCCCAGGGCCCTCACTTCCTCCCTGTAGGCTGTCTTGTCATTGTTGATAATCACGCCTACTACTGTTGTGTTGTCTGCAAACTTGAAGATTGAGTTGGAGGTGTAAGTGGTCACACAGAAATGAGTGAACAGAGAGGACAGGAGGGGGCTGAGCACTCGCCCTTGTGGGGCCACTGTGTTGAGGATCAGCGAAGTGGAGGTGTTGTTTCCTACCTTCACCACCTGGGGGCGGCCTGTCAGGAACTCCATGACCCGGTTGCACAAGGCGGGGTTGAAACCCAGGGCCCTGAGCTTAATGATGGGCTTGGAGGCTACTAATGGTGTTGAAGGCTGAGCTATAGTCAATGAACAGCATTCATTCAGAAGGAGAGCCCACAGTCCTTGGTAGGAGGTGTTTAACTTGTCTGGAATCAAGACGTCGGTGTTCGCGACGTGGCTGGTTTTCCCTTTGTAGTCTGTGATTGCTGTAGACCCTGTCACAACCGTCTCGTGTCTGAGCCGTCGAATTGCGACTCCACTTGTCTCTTTACTGACGATTTGCCTGTTTGATTGCCTTACGGAGGGAATAACTACACTGTTTGTATTCAGCCATATTCCCAGTCACCTTGTAATGGTTAAATGCAGTGGTTTGCACTTTCCGTTGTATGCGAATGCTGCCATCTTTCCACGGCTTCTGGTTTAGGTAGGTGTTAATAGTCACAGTGGGTACAACATCTCCTATACACTTCCTGGTGAACTCAGTCACCGTATCCGTGTATTCCTCAATGTTATTCTCAGAGGCTACCCGGAATATATCCCAGTCCACATGATCAAAACTATCTTGAAGCATGGATTCCGATTGGTCAGACCAGCATTGAATAGACATTGAATAGACCCTTCCTGTTTGAGTTTCTGCCTATCGGATGGGAGGAGCAAAATTGAGTCATTATCAGATCTGCCAAAGGCGAGGGCCTTGTAGGCATTTCAAAACGTTTAATTGCAGTGGTCCAATGTACTACAGTCAATGTGTTAGTAGAACTTCAATAGTGTTTTCCTCAAATTTGCCATGGGAATTTTTAGTCAGTTATGAACACATTATTATTTACAATGATGGCCTACCCTGGGAAACCCTAATGACACTTGGCCAATTGTGTGCTGCCCTATGGAACTCCCATTCATGGCATGGCCTAATTGAACTAGGATCTGTAGTGACTACACTGAGATGCAGTGCCTTAGACTGCTGCGCCACTCGGGTGCCCAAAAGCAGTGGTCCAGGATATGTGGTTTCCAGTTTGCATAAAATCCAGTGAAGTTCTTTGAGGGGGAATATACACGGCTGCGAATACAGTTTGCTGTTGATTGTGAGGTATTCTAGGTTGGGTGAACAAAAGGACTTGAGTTGATGTATGTTATCACAATCACACCATGAGCAGTTCATTATGAAACATGCACCCCCAGCTTTTTTCTTCCCGGAGAGTTCTTTATTCCTGTCTGTGCTATGTACTGAGAACCCAGATGGCTGTATGGAAAACGGTAGTATATCCCGAGAGAGCCATGTTTACGAGAACAAAGTATGTTACAATCCCTGATGTCTCTCTGAAAGGAGATCCTTGTCCTGAGCTCGTCTATTTTATTATCCAGACTCTGTACATTAGCGAGTAATATACTTGGAAGCTGTTGATAGTGTGCACGTCTCCTGAGTCCGTCTAGAAGTCCACTCTGAATACCTCTTCTCCGACAGCTGTGTTTTGGAGCAGCCTCTGGAATCAGTTGAATTGCCCTGTGGGGTACGAACAAAGGGTCCAATTCAGGAAAGTTGTATTCCTGGTCGTAACACTGGTAAGTTACTGGCACTCTGATATCCAGAAGTTATTTTCTGCTGTATGTATAAACACAGTAAATGTTCTAGGCTAATAATGTACAAATAACACACACAAAACAAAACAAAATACTGCAAAGTTGCTCAGGAGCAGAGCTGCCAAATCTGTCGGTGACATCTTACTTGATGCATGACTCCTCTCCACGTACCTCATCTCTTCAAATATATTGTTTTTAAATAGACTCTGCGGAGATAAGATTGAATTATACAGTCAATATTGCACAGCTGGCTTTTGACTCCAACACAATTGATGATATGAGAACCTCTGGTGACCGATTTATTTTGATTTGGAAAACAATTGTATCACGTCCCTAATGACTTGCCGTAGGTTGGCTTGGAAAATCACTCCTTTTTCTCTCTCTAAGCTGCATACCTAGCCTGTGCTGGTCAGATTCCACTCTTGCAAGTTGGCAAATGTCAAAATGCATTTAGACAGATGCATCAGAGCCACGTTAGAAAACTAAGTATGATTATACAGTACATGGTTCATCCAGATATTCATATCTCACTGTGTAAAAAGCTGTCATCTATCAAATATGACTCCTATACTTCAGACTCTGGCTTTTATCTGCAATGCGAGACTTTGAGGTTCCTTATTCTTTTATTAAAGCCATATAAACCGACAGTCATCATAAAGGTTTTATAAGAACACACAAAGAATCAGGAGACAGGAACCTTAAGATCAAACAACAGGTGGATCAAACCTCTCAAATCATTAAAAACTCTCTTCTTCCCCAGTACTACTTCCAATCATTTCCTGTTTCTTTTTTTCCGATGGAACTACACTGAACTACAAACATTAATGACACCTGTTCTTTCCATGATGTAGAGTGACCAGGTGAATTCAGGTGAAAGCTATGATCCCTTATTGATGTCACCTGTTAAATACCCTTCAATAGGTGTAAATTAAGGGTTGGAGACAGGTTAACCCTTGTGTTATCAACAAGTATGTACAGTATGTGTGCCATTCCTAAGGGTGAATGGGCAAGACAAAAAAACTAAGTGCCTTTAAACAAAGTATGGTTGTAGGTGCCAGGTTTGTTGGTTTGTGTGAAGAACTGCAAAGCTGCTGGGTTTTTCACTCTCAAAAGTTTCCTATGTGTATCAAGAGTGGTCCACCACCCAAAGTACATCCAGCTAAGTTGACACAACTGTACGAAGCATTGGAGTCAGCATGGGTCAGCATCCCTGTCAAATGCTTTCGACACCTTGTAGAGTCCATGCTCCAACAAATTGAGGGGGTGCAACTCAATATTAGGAAGATGTTCCTAATGTTTGGTATACTCAAATCAAATCAAGCTTTATTTATACAGAACATTTCAGACCTGGATTACAGCGCAATGTGCTTTACGGGCAACATATGAAATATTTACTACACAACAAACATAAGTTAAAAAACAAAATGACACAAACTGAACAGCTAAAAAGCACCCGAAGAGAAAGTAAAGCTAAAAAGGTTTTAAGATCCCCTTTATATGCCCACAGGTTCTCTGGCAGGCTATTCCAGAGGCTGGGGTCATAATAACTAAAGGCTGTCTGTCCATGCCTCTTGGTCCCCCTCAGGTTCTCTGGCAGGCTATTTAAAAAATATATATATATTTTACCTTTATTTAACCAGGTAGGCAAGTTGAGAACAAGTTCTCATTTACAATTGCGACCTGGCCAAGATAAAGCAAAGCAGTTCGACAGATACAACGACACAGAGTTACACATGGAGTAAAACAAACATACAGTCAATAATACAGTATAAACAAGTCTATATACAATGTGAGCAAATGAGGTGAGAAGGGAGGTAAAGGCAAAAAAGGCCATGGTGGCAAAGTAAATACAATATAGCAAGTAAAACACTGGAATGGTAGTTTTGCAATGGAAGAATGTGCAAAGTAGAAATAAAAATAATGGGGTGCAAAGGAGCAAAATAAATAAATAAATAAAAATTAAATACAGTTGGGAAAGAGGTAGTTGTTTGGGCTAAATTATAGGTGGGCTATGTACAGGTGCAGTAATCTGTGAGCTGCTCTGACAGTTGGTGCTTAAAGCTAGTGAGGGAGATAAGTGTTTCCAGTTTCAGAGATTTTTGTAGTTCGTTCCAGTCATTGGCAGCAGAGAACTGGAAGGAGAGGCGGCCAAAGAAAGAATTGGTTTTGGGGGTGACTAGAGAGATATACCTGCTGGAGCGTGTGCTACAGGTGGGAGATGCTATGGTGACCAGCGAGCTGAGATAAGGGGGACTTTACCTAGCAGGGTCTTGTAGATGACATGGAGCCAGTGGGTTTGGCGACGAGTATGAAGCGAGGGCCAGCCAACGAGAGCGTACAGGTCGCAATGGTGGGTAGTATATGGGGCTTTGGTGATAAAACGGATTGCACTGTGATAGACTGCATCCAATTTGTTGAGTAGGGTATTGGAGGCTATTTTGTAAATGACATCGCCAAAGTCGAGGACTGGTAGGATGGTCAGTTTTACAAGGGTATGTTTGGCAGCATGAGTGAAGGATGCTTTGTTGCGAAATAGGAAGCCAATTCTAGATTTAACTTTGGATTGGAGATGTTTGATATGGGTCTGGAAGGAGAGTTTACAGTCTAACCAGACACCTAAGTATTTGTAGTTGTCCACGTATTCTAAGTCAGAGCCGTCCAGAGTAGTGATGTTGGACAGGCTGGTAGGTGCAGGTAGCGATCGGTTGAAGAGCATGCATTTAGTTTTACTTGTATTTAAGAGCAATTGGAGGCCACGGAAGGAGAGTTGTATGGCATTGAAGCTTGCCTGGAGGGTTGTTAACACAGTGTCCAAAGAAGGGCCGGAAGTATACAGAATGGTGTCGTCTGCGTAGAGGTGGATCAGGGACTCACCAGCAGCAAGAGCGACCTCATTGATGTATACAGAGAAGAGAGTCGGTCCAAGAAATGAACCCTGTGGCACCCCCATAGAGACTGCCAGAGGTCCGGACAGCAGACCCTCCGATTTGACACACTGAACTCTATCAGAGAAGTAGTTGGTGAACCAGGCGAGGCAATTATTTGAGAAACCAAGGCTGTCGAGTCTGCCGATGAGGATGTGGTGATTGACAGAGTCGAAAGCCTTGGCCAGATCAATGAATACGGCTGCACAGTAATGTTTCTTATCGATGGCGGTTAAGATATCGTTTAGGACCTTGAGCGTGGCTGAGGTGCACCCATGACCAGCTCTGAAACCAGATTGCATAGCAGAGAAGGTATGGTGAGATTCGAAATGGTCGGTAATCTGTTTGTTGACTTGGCTTTCGAAGACCTTAGAAAGGCACGGTAGGATAGATATATGTCTGTAGCAGTTTGGGTCAAGTGTCCCCTCCTTTGAAGAGGGGGATGACCGCAGCTGCTTTCCAATCTTTGGGAATCTCAGACGACACGAAAGAGAGGTTGTACAGGCTAGTAATAGGGGTGGCAACAATTTCGGCAGATAATTTTAGAAAGAAAGGGTCCAGATTGTCTAGCCCGGCTGATTTGTAGGGGTCCAGATTTTGCAGCTCTTTCAGAACATCAGCTGAATGGATTTGGGAGAAGGAGAAATGGGGAAGGCTTGGGCGAGTTGCTGTTGGGGGTGCAGTGCTGTTGTCCGGGGTAGGAGTAGCCAGGTGGAAAGCATGGCCAGCCGTAGAAAAATGCTTATTGAAATTCTCAATTATGGTGGATTTATCATTGGTGACAGTGTTTCCTATCTTCAGTGCAGTGGGCAGCTGGGAGGAGGTGTTCTTATTCTCCATGGACTTTACAGTGTCCCAGAACTTTTTTGAGTTAGTGTTGCAGGAAGCAAATTTCTGCTTGAAAAAGCTAGCCTTGGCTTTTCTAACTGCCTGTGTATAATGGTTTCTAGCTTCCCTGAACAGCTGCATATCACGGGGGCTGTTCGATGCTAATGCGAAACGCCATAGGATGTTTTTGTGTTGGTTAAGGGCAGTCAGGTCTGGGGAGAACCAAGGGCTATATCTGTTCCTGGTTCTAAATTTCTTGAATGGGGCATGTTTATTTAAGATGGTTAGGAAGGCATTTTAAAAAAATATCCAGGCATCCTCTACTGACGGGATGAGATCAATATCCTTCCAGGATAACCCGGCCAGGTCGATTAGAAAGGCCTGCTCGCAGAAGTGTTTCAGGGAGCGTTTTACAGAGATGAGTGGAGGTCGTTTGACCGCTGACCCATTACGGATGCAGGCAATGAGGCAGTGATCGCTGAGATCTTGGTTGAAGACAGCAGAGGTGTATTTAGAGGGGAAGTTGGTTAGGATGATATCTATGAGGGTGCCCGTGTTTAAGGCTTTGGGGAGGTACCTGGTAGGTTCATTGATAATTTGTGTGAGATTGAGGGCATCAAGTTTAGATTGTAGGATGGCTGGGGTGTTAAGCATGTTCCAGTTTAGGTCACCTAGCAGCACGAACTCTGAAGATAGATGGGGGGCAATCAGTTCACATATGGTGTCCAGAGCACAGCTGGGGGCAGAGGGTGGTCTATAGCAGGTGGCAACGGTGAGAGACTTGTTTTTAGAGAGGTGGATTTTTAAAAGTAGAAGTTCAAATTGTTTGGGTACAGACCTGGATAGTAGGACAGAACTCTGCAGGCTATCTTTGCAGTAGATTGCAACACCGCCCCCTTTGGCAGTTCTATCTTGTCTGAAAATGTTGTAGTTTGGAATTAAAATTTCTGAATTTTTGGTGGTCTTCCTTAAGCCAGGATTCAGACACAGCTAGAACATCCGGGTTGGCTGAGTATGCTAAAGCAGTGAATAGAACAAACTTAGGGAGGAGGCTTCTAATGTTAACATGCATGAAACCAAGGCTATTACGGTCACAGAAGTCATCAAAAGAGAGCGCCTGGGGAATAGGAGTGGAGCTAGGCACTGCAGGGCCTGGATTCACCTCTACATCGCCAGAGGAACATAGGAGGAGTAGAATAAGGGTACGGCTAAAAGCTATGAGAATTGGTCGTCTAGAACGTCTGGAACATAGAGTAAAAAGGAGGTTTCTGGGGGCGATAAAATAGCATCAAGGTATAATGTACAGACAAATGTATGGTAGGATGTGAATACAGTGGAGGTAAACCTAGGTATTGAGTGATGAAGAGAGAGATATTGTCTCTAGAAACATCATTGAAACCAGGAGATGTCATTGCATGTGTGGGTGGTGGAACTAATAGGTTGGATAAGGTATAGTGAGCAGGACTAGAGGCTCTACAGTGAAATAAGCCAATAAACACTAACCAGAACAGCAATGGACAAGGCATATTGACATTAAGGAGAGGCATGCTTAGTCGAGTGATCAAAAGGGTCCAGTGAGTGGAGAGGTTGGTTGGTGATTTAGACAGCTAGCCAGGCCATCGGTAGCAAGCTAGCATAGGATGGAGGTCTGTTGTTAGCCACCTCTTGCGTTCCGTCAGTAGATTAGTGGGGTTCCGTGTGGTAGGGGATTAATCCAAATCACACAACAACAACAAAAATAAAAACAATAGATATAGTTATAGAGGCCCAAGAAGAAAACATAATAATAATAAAAATAAATAAATTGTCCGATTGTCTATTCAGATAGCAGCCGGTAAGACAGCTAACGGTTAGCAGGCCGCAGATGGGCGTTCAGGTAACGTCGCGACGGAGGAGCCAGCCGGATCTCCTTCGGGTAGATAACGTCGACAGTCCAGTTGTGAAGGCCCGGTGGGGCTCCGCGTAGGCAGTAAAACGGGTCCGGATAGGTGACTGCAGCCCAGGAGTGATTGATGGAACTCAGGAGTGATTGACGGAGCTGGCTAGCTCCGGAATAATTGATGTTTGCTCCGGAATCGACGAAGGCCGATAGTCACACGGATAGCAGCTAGCTAGCTGTGAGATCCGGGTATGAATGTCCAGAGAGCAGTCGAAATCCAGGGACATGGAGAGAAAAATTGGTCCGGTATGTTCCGTTCCGAGCCGCGCTGCGCCGTACAGAACTGGCGATAGATTTTCGAGCTAAAGGATAGCTGATGACCACAAACCGTGGTTAGCTGAATACGAACGATTTGCCAGTAAAGGAGCTAACTAGCTTCTGAACTAGCTTCTGGATTAGCTTCTGGCTAGCTTCTGGCTAGTTTCAGGCTAGCTTCTTGGAGTTTCTGGCTAGCTTCTTGGAGGATTACAGATTTGAGGTAAATAATACTTTTTTATAAATATAAATTGGTGAGGCGGGTTGCAGGAGAGTGTTTTGAAGATGAGTTGATGGAAAATAAAAATAAAATGTATGTGAAAAAAAGTTGTAAATATATATATATACAGGACACGACAAGACGAGGACAAAAGACGTCTGAACTGCTATGCCACCTTGGAGCGAATCCCCCTCAGGTATTCCAGAGGCTGGGGTCATAATAACTAAAGGCTGTCTGTCCATGCCTCTTGGTCCCCCTCAGGTTCTCTGGCTGTTCCAGAGGCTGGGGTCATAATAACTAAAGGCTGTCTCTCTATGCCTCTTGGTCCCCCTCAGGTTCTCTGGCAGGTTATTCCAGAGGCTGGGGGCATAATAACTAAAGGCTGTCTCTCCATGCCTCTTGGTCCCCCTCAGGTTCTCTGGCAGGCTATTCCAGAGGCTGGGGTCATAATAACTAAAGGCTGTCTTTCCATGCCTCTTGGTCCCCCTCAGGTTCTCTGGCAGGTTATTCCAGAGCCTGGGGTCATAATAACTAAAGGCTGCCTCCCCATGCCTCTTGGTCCCCCTCAGGTTCTCTGGCAGGTTATTCCAGAGCCTGGGGTCATAATAACTAAAGGCTGCCTCTCCATGCCTCGTGGTACTGGGCTTTGGGATAGTTAAAAGGCCAGTGACAGAGGACTTGAGGGACCTACTGGGTACTTCACTTAAAAGTGTGTGACATGTATTGGGGTGCAAAACTGTGGATTGATTTACAAACCAATAGAAGAACCTTAAAATGAATTCTAAAACTCACAGGGAGCCACTGAACAGACTTTAAAAGCAGTGTAATGTGTGCTCTTTGTCTGGTCTTGGTCAGTACATGTGCTGCAGAATTCTATATGTTTTACACTTGACCAATGGCTTTCTTGGGTAGACCAGACAGGAGAGCATTACAGTAGTCAAGCCTGCTTGTAATAAAAGCATGGATGAGTCTCTCTGTATCAGCCTGAGAGAGAAACGGCCGCAACTTGGCAATGTTCCTCGGGTGGTAGAAAGCTATTTTGGTCACATTCCTAATGTGTGATTCACAATATAATTCAAAATATAAAATAACAGCTAGTTTTTTTTATACCTGGTGTAAATTAAAATGAATTAAAATTCTCTCTCTCTGCTTTGGCTCCAACAAAAAGTACCTTCATATTGTCTTACCTAGAGAAAGTTGTGAGCCATCCAAGTATTTAAATCACTAATACAGCCTAATAATTTATCCGTGGAGCTAAAATCCTCTCGTGACACAGAAATAGAAAGTTGTGTATCGTCTGCGTAGCAGTGAAAATCAATGCTGTGCTCTCTGATAACGCTGCCAAGGGGTAAGATATAGAAACTGAACAGTAATGAACCAAAAATCAAAACCTTGTGTAATGCCACATTTGATATGTATTGTCACCAAGAGTGACACAACTCTTGACTGGTGAAATAGGACCTATACCAATTTAGAAGTACACCAGAGAGGCTAACCCACCTCTCCAGTCTTTCCAGAAGAACATCATGGTCAACAGTGTCGAATGCACTTAAAGCTAAGAATACAAGGACAGAGAACTGTATGGCATCTGTGTTGGCTCTAAGATCATGTATCACTTTAACTAAGGCTGTCTGTGTTGTGTAGGGCAAGGAAACTACATTGGGATTTTTCAAAAATTTAGTTGGCACTTCAAAAATCATTTAGCTGTTTGAACACCAATGTCTCCAGAATTTTGCTTAAGAACGGAAGTTGGAGATTGGCTAAACATTGCTAAGAGCTGAATAATCTAGATTACTTTTCTTCAGAAGGCGTTTCACCATAGCAGTTTTTAGTGCAGTTGGGAAAGTTCCTGTTAACAGGAAGTGATTAACAATAGCACTTCTTCAGATATGCCATTAAAAACTGTTCTGAAGAAGGGGGTGGGGATAGGATCGAGAAGGCAGGTCGAAGGCTTACGTTGTGATATCATTTTCCTGTGTATGTTTGTATCAACCAGGGAAAATAAATCCATAATATCTTTGCGTGGTAGGATAGGGCACTATATCAAACTTCTCATCAGATCTTAGTTGACTGACAACCAACATTAGGCTGAGTATCTCTGAAATATGCAGCAAACTCATCACATTTAAATGCGGAGGAAAATTCAAAGGTTTGCGGGGGTAGGATTTGTCACGTCATCAATGTTCGAGAAGAGCACTGATTATTTGTGATCATATCATGACACAATACGAGACCCAGATGCAGACACAGGAGGCAGATGGTTGGAGTCTTACAATATTTATTCATCTAAAGGAAGGCAAGAGAATGGTCCTGGACAGGCAAAAGGTCAAAACCAGTTCAGAGCCCAAACGGTACCGAAGGGCAGGCAGACTCAAGGTCAGGGAGGGCAGACTCAAGGTCAGGGAGGGCAGACTCAAGGTCAGGGAGGGCAGACTCAAGGTCAGGGCAGGCAGAACAAGGTCAGGGCAGGCAGAATCAAGGTCAGGGCAGGCAGACTCAAGGTCAGGGAGGGCAGACTCAAGGTCAGGGAGGGCAGACTCAAGGTCAGGGCAGGCAGAGTCAAGGTCAGGGAAGGCAGACTCAAGGTCAGGGAGGCAGAGTCAAGGTCAGGGCAGGCAGAGTCAAGGTCAGGGCAGGCAGAGTCAAGGTCAGGGCAGGCAGAGTCAAGGTCAGGGCAGGCAGACTCAAGGTCAGGGAGGGCAGACTCAAGGTCAGGGAGGGCAGACTCAAGGTCAGGGAGGGCAGACTCAAGGTCAGGGCAGGCAGACTCAAGGTCAGGGAGGGCAGACTCAAGGTCAGGGAGGCAGACTCAAGGTCAGGGCAGGCAGAACAAGGTCAGGGCAGGCAGAATCAAGGTCAGGGCAGGCAGACTCAAGGTCAGGGAGGGCAGAGTCAAGTCAGGGAGGGCAGACTCAAGGTCAGGGCAGGCAGAGTCACGGTCAGGGAAGGCAGACTCAAGGTCAGGGCAGGCAGAGTCAAGGTCAGGGCAGGCAGAGTCAAGGTCAGGGCAGGCAGAGTCAAGGTCAGGGCAGGCAGAGTCAAGGTCAGGGCAGGCAGACTCAAGGTCAGGGAGGGCAGACTCAAGGTCAGGGAGGGCAGACTCAAGGTCAGGGAGGGCAGACTCAAGGTCAGGGCAGGCAGACTCAAGGTCAGGGCAGTCAGAATCAAGGTCAGGGCAGGCAGAATCAAGGTCAGGGCAGGCAGAACAAGGTCAGGGCAGGCAGAATCAAGGTCAGGGCAGGCAGACTCAAGGTCAGGGAGGGCAGAGTCAAGTCAGGGAGGGCAGAGTCAAGGTCAGGGCAGGCAGACTCAAGGTCAGGGCAGGCAGAGTCAAGGTCAGGGCAGGCAGAGTCAAGGTCAGGGCAGGCAGAGTCAAGGTCAGGGCAGGCAGAGTCAAGGTCAGGGCAGGCAGAATCAAGGTCAGGGCAGGCAGAGTCAAGGTCAGGGCAGGCAGAGTCAAGGTCAGGGCAGGCAGAGTCAAGGTCAGGGCAGGCAGAATCAAGGTCAGGGCAGGCAGAGTCAAGGTCAGGCCAGGCAGAGTCAAGGTCAGGCCAGGCAGAGTCAAGGTCAGGGCAGGCAGAATCAAGGTCAGGGCAGGCAGAATCAAGGTCAGGGCTGGCAGAATCAAGGTCAGGGCTGGCAGAATCAAGGTCAGGGCAGGCAGAGTCAAGGTCAGGGCAGGCAGAGTCAAGGTCAGGGCAGGCAGAATCAAGGTCAGGGCAGGCAGAGTCAAGGTCAGGGCAGGCAGAATCAAGGTCAGGGCAGGCAGAATCAAGGTCAGGGCAGGCAGAATCAAGGTCAGGGCTGGCAGAATCAAGGTCAGGGCTGGCAGAATCAAGGTCAGGGCTGGCAGAATCAAGGTCAGGGCATGCAGAGTCAAGGTCAGGGCAGGCAAGATGATCAGGCAGGTGGGAAAGTAGTCCTGCGTCAGGCAGGGGTCAAAACCGGGAGGACTATCAAAAAGAGAATAGCAAAAGTTGTACGGTAAAAACACGCTGGTTGACTTGACTAACATACAAGACGAACTGGCACAGAGAGACAGGAAACACAGGGATAAATACACTGGCACGGAGAGACAGGAAACACAGGGATAAATTCACTGGTACAGAGAGACAGGAAACACAGGGATAAATACACTGGTACAGAGAGACAGGAAACACAGGGATAAATACACTGGTACAGAGAGACAGGAAACACAGGGATAAATACACTGGTACAGAGAGACAGGAAACACAGGGATAAATTCACTGGTACAGAGAGACAGGAAACACAGGGATAAATACACTGGTACAGAGAGACAGGAAACACAGGGATAAATACACTGGTACAGAGAGACAGGAAACTAATTCTCTAATTCTCTCCTTCTCTCTTTCTCTCTCTCGGAGGACCTGAGCCCTAGGACCATGCCCCAGGACTACCTGACATGATGACTCCTTGCTGTCCCCAGTCCATCTGACCGTGCTGCTGCTCCAGTTTCAACTGTTCTGCCTTATTATTATACGACCATGCTGGTCATTTATGAACATTTGAACATCTTGGCCATGTTCTGTTATAATCTCCACCCGGCACAGCCAGAAGAGGACTGGCCACCCCACATAGCCTGGTTCCTCTGTGGTTTCTTCCTAGGTTTTGGCCTTTCTAGGGAGTTTTTCCTAGCCACCGTGCTTCTACATCTGCATTGCTTGCTGTTTAGGGTTTTAGGCTGGGTTTCTGTACAGCACTTTGAGATATCAGCTGATGTACAAAGGGCTATATAAATACATTTGAATTTATTTGGATTTGAAACACAGGGATAAATACACTGGTACAGAGAGAGAGGAAAAACAGGGATAAATACACTGGTACAGAGAGACAGGAAACACAGGGATAGATACACTGGTACAGAGAGACAGGAAACACAGGGATAAATACACTGGTACAGAGAGACAGGAAACACAGGGATAAATTCACTGGTACAGAGACAGGAAACACAGGGATAAATACACTGGTACAGAGAGACAGGAAACACAGGGATAAATACACTGGTACAGAGAGAAAGGAAACACAGGGATAAATACACTGGTAGAGAGAGACAGGAAACACAGGGATAAATACACTGGTACAGAGAGAAAGGAAACACAGGGATAAATACACTGGTACAGAGAGACAGGAAACACAGGGATAAATACACTGGTACAGAGAGACAGGAAACACAGGGATAAATACACTGGTACAGAGAGACAGGAAACACAGGGATAAATACACTGGGGAAAACAAGCAACACCTGGAGGGCGTGGAGACAATAACGAGGACAGGTGAAACTGATCAGGGTGTGACAGATCAATTTAGGAAAAATGTCCCATCTAGCATTTCTAATTACATTGTTATATATGCCAAGTTTCTCTCAAAGAATATCATAATGGATCTACAACTTTGACTTTGTCCCCTTCCGCTCTGCCTTTCTGCCATTTCTCTTTAATTGATTCGTTTCCTCACTCATCCAAGGGGCTTTCTAAGTGGATGTGACCTTTTTCAACTTCACTGCAGATGCGGAATCAATGATTGCCCTCCATTTTCTATTAAATGTATCAACAGAATCATCACAAGAGGAAGGCAGAATAGATGGTGGAGTATTGTTCACACACTCAATAAAATCTGTAGCAACTTCAGAGGTAAGATGGCGTTTCTTAATAATGTGCTCAGTATTACACTGTGCTATGGGCAACAAGATAGTACAACATACACAGTGGTGATCAGATAAAGCAACATCAACAAAGAATATATCAATATAAAGCCTCTTGGTGATAACCAGGTCCAGAGTATAGCCGTGGTTATGGGTGGGCCCAATAACGTGTTGGAGAACGTCCAAAGAGCTCAAAATATTCATAAATTCAAAGGCCTTGAAGTCAATCTTTGTCAGCATGAATATTAAAATCGCCCAACACAACAATTTAATTTTATTTCTCAAGGACTATAGACAGTACTTCAGATGAATCAGTAAAAAAGTGGGTGAGTACGTTGGTGGTCTGTACAGGGTTTTTGCCAGCACTAGTGGCTGACATTTAAACAGTATAGCATGATGCTCAAAAGACTCAACGTCGCCAAACGAAATGTCCTTACAGCTGATCGTATTAGTAAAAATAGAGGCTGTTCCACCACCCTTTTCCCCTTTTCTGATAGAGTATAAAAAGCTGTAGTCCAGAGGGGAGGCTTCAATAAGAGCTGCACTACAGTCTGATTACAGCCATGTTTCAGTGAGAAACATGCAATCAACTTTGCGCTCAGTAATGAGGTCATTCACGAGAAAGGTTTTACTTACTGACTGCTTTTACATTTAAAAGTGTGTGGCCCACTCTTCCCTTGGGGAATCTGCCTCAAGGTAACCAATGGAATACCAACGCTACGACCATGTTTTCTGACAGTCTCCAGTCTGTCAGAAAGGTAGGAGATAAGACTCTCTATAAACTCCCTAGAATGTGGAGTTAAAGGAGCATAAATTAGGTTACTCACAATAAACATATTGCCATTTCTACAGGAGTTGATATGGTTACCAAGTTCTCTGTTGCTTATTCGGTCAAGGACAACTAGAGCACTACCAGACCCTGTCCGTCAGTCTCTAAAACAGTTTGATGTTGCTGGGTCTGGATGAGTACCAGACCCTGTCTGTCAGTCTCTAAAACAGTTTGCGATATTGTTGTAAATAATCCTTGAACACCTGTGGTTAGGGTGAATCCCATCTCTTTTTAAAAGCGCTGGTTGATTAGCCTCCTGAGTGGCACAGCGGTCTAAGGCACTGCATTGCAGTGTTGCAGTGTCACTTCAGCCTGAGGTTCCTGTCGAGGCGAAGTTTCTTCGTATACTCGCTAAGGGCAAAGACTCTGTGGAATCGTGGATTCTATCTTGGTCCTGTTTTGACACATTGCCTGTTTGAAGGTTGGTCGGAGGGCGTAGCGGGATTTCTTAGAAGTGTCCGGATTATTGACCCGCTCATTGGAAGAGGATGTAGCCTGTAATACATTGCTTCAGGCTGGGATGTATATGTAAGGTCACAGTCGGCACAACATCGTCAATGTGCTTATTAATGAAGCCAATGACTGATCTGGTAAACTCCTCAATGCCCTTGGATGATGGTTAAGTTTTTCCTTGTAAGCAGGAATAAGGAGGACAGAGATATGGTCAGATTTCCAAAATGGAGAGCGAGGGAGAGCTTTGTATGTGTCTCTGTGTGTGAAGAAAATGTGATTTAGACTTTTTTTTGCCTCTTATGACCCGATACAGCTCATTGAGTGCGATCTTAGTGCCAGCATCGGTTTATGGTGTTAAAAATAGACGGCTATGGAATAATATGGATGAAACAACTCTTGTGTTGTCTACAGTTTATCATGTGTTACGGTAGCGTCCCACCTGACCAACAACCGGTGAAATTGCTCAATTCAAAATACAGTATTATAACTATTTAACTTTTATAAAATCACAAGTGTAATATATCAAAATAAAGCTTAACTTCTTGTTAATCCGGCCGCTGTGTCAGATATCAAAAAGGTTTTACGGCGAAAGCAAACCATGCGATTATCTGAGGACAGCGCCCCACCTACAAACACATGAAAAACATATTTCAACCAGGCAGGTGCGAAACAAAAGTCAGAAATAGCGATCTAAAAAATGCCTTACCTTTGATGATCTTCTTCTATTGGCACTCCAAAAGGTCCCAGTTACATCACAAATGGTCCTTTTGTTTCGATAATGTCCTTCCTTATATCCATAAAAACTCAGTTTAGCTGGCGCGCTTCAGTCAATTATCCACCCAGTTTCCCTCCATCAAAATGAATCCCAAACGTTACTAATAAACTTTTCAAAAAAGTCAAACAACGTTTATAATCAAACCTTAGGTATCCTAATACATAAATAAATGATCAATTTTAAGACGGAGAATTGTCATTGTGTTTACCGGAGAAAAATACCAAAGAATGCGCTCTCTTGGAAACACTACAGCCAAAATGGGAGCCACCTAGAAAAACAACAATTTCTGGCTCATTTTTCCAAAAACCAGGCTGAAACTCTTTCAAAAGACTGTTTAATTTTGATTTTTTTGGGGGTTGTCTTCGGGGTTTCGCCTGCCCTATAAGTTCTGTTTTAACAGTTTTAGAAACGGTAGTGTAACCGTTCTCTTGTGGTGAAGGAGAGTCGGACCAAAATGCGGCGTGTAGATTGCGATCCATGTTTAATCAACAAACGTAAAAACACGAATCAATACAAACCCTACAAAACAAAGAACGTAAATGAACGTAACGAAAACCGAAACAGTCCTATCTTGTGCAAACACAGAGACAGGAACAATCACCCACAAACACACAGTGAAACCCAGGCTACCTAAATATGGTTCCCAATCAGAGACAATGACTAACACCTGCCTCTGATTGAGAACCATATCAGGCCAGACATAGAAATAGACAAACTAGACATGAAACATAGAATGTCCACCCAGCTCACGTCCTGACCAACACTAAAACAAGGAAAACACATACAAACGATGGTCAGAACGTGACAGTATCCCCCCCCCCCCCAAGGTGCGGACTCTGAACACACAACATAAACCTATAGGGGAGGGTCTGGGTGGGCATCTGTCCGCGGTGGCGGCTCTGGCACTGGACGTGGACCCCACTCCATAATTGTCTTAGTCCACCTCCTTAGCGTCCATTGAGTGGCGACCCTCGCCGCTAACCTTGGCCTAGGAAACCTAACAACGGACCCCACTGGACTGAGGGGCAGCTCCGGACTGAGGTAGCTCAGGACTGAGGGAGAGCTCGGGACTGAGGGGAAGCTCAGGACTGAGGGGAAGCTCAGGACTGAGGGGAAGCTCAGGACTGAGGGAGAGCTCAGGACTGAGGGGAAGCTCAGGACTGAGGGGAAGCTCAGGACTGAGGGGAAGCTCAGGACTGAGGGGAAGCTCAGGACTGAGAGGAAGCTCAGGACTGAGAGGAAGCTCCGGCAGGTTGATGGATCTAGCAGGTCCTGGCTGGCTGGTGGTTCCGGCAGATCCTGGCTGACTGGCAGATCCTGGCTGAATGGCGAATCCTGGCAGACTGGCGGATCCTGGCTGACTGGCAGTTCTGGCAGATCCTGGCTGACTGGCAGATCCTGGCAGACTGGTGGATCCTGGCAGACTGGCGGATCCTGGCTGGCTGGCGGATCTAACTGATCCTGGCAGACTGGCGGCACTTGCGGCGCTGGACAGACTGGCGGCACTGGCGGAGCTGGGCAGACTGACGGCACTTGCGGCACTGGGCAGACTGGCGGCACTGGTGGCGCTGGGCAGACTGACGGCACTGGGCAGACTGGCGGCACTGACGGCGCTGGGCAGACTGGCGGCACTGGCGGCGCTGGGCAGACTGGCGGCACTGGAAGAGTCTGGTTGACTGGCGGATCTGGAAGAGTCTGGTTGACTGGCGGATCTGGAAGAGTCCGGTTGACTGGCGGATCTGGAAGAGTCCGGCTGACTGGCGGATCTGGAAGAGTCCGGCTGACTGGCGGATCTGGAAGAGTCCGGCTGACTGGCGGATCTGGAAGAGTCCGGCTGACTGGCAGATCTGGAAGAGTCTGGTTGACTGGCAGATCTGGAAGAGTCTGGCTGACTGGCAGATCTGGAAGAGTCTGGTTGACTGGCAGATCTGGAAGAGTCTGGCTGACTGGCTGATCTGGCTGCTCCATGCTGACTGGCGGCTCTGGCTGCTCCACGCTGACTGGCGGCTCTGGCTGCTCCATATAGGCTGACAGCTCTGGCGGCTTCTTACAGACTGGCAGATCTTGCGGCTCCGTGCAGACTGGCAGCTCCTTGCAGACTGGCAGCTCCTTGCAGACTGGCAGCTCCTTGCAGACTGGCAGCTCCGTGCAGACTGGCAGCTCCATGCAGACTGACAGCTCCTTGCAGACTGACAGCTCCTTGCAGACTGGCAGCTCCGTGCAGACTGGCGGCTCCTTGCAGACTGACAGCTCCTTGCAGACTGACAGCTCCTTGCAGACTGACAGCTCTGTGCAGACTGGCAGCTCCTTGCAGACTGGCAGCTCCTTGCAGACTGGCATCTCCGGCTGCTCCATGCAGACTGACAGCTCTGGCTGCTTCATGCAGACTGACAGCTCTGGCTGCTCCATGCAGACTGGTATCTCTGGCTGCTTTATGCAGACTGGCATCTCTGGCTGCTCCATGCAGACTGACAGCTCTGGCTGCTTCATGCAGACTGGCAGCTCTGGCTGCTCCATGCAGGCTGGCAGCTCTGGCTGCTCCATGCAGGCTGGCATCTGGCTGCGCTGAACAGACAGGAGACTCCAGCAGCGCTGTAGAGGAGGAAGGCTCTGGCTGCGCTGAACAGGCGGGAGACTCCGACAGCGCTGGAGAGGCGAGGCGCACTGTAGGCCTGATGCGTGGTGCTGGTACTGGTGGTACTGGACCGAGAACACACACAGGAAGCCTGGTGCGGGGAGCTACCACCGGAGGGCTGGTGTGTGAAGGTGGTACTGGATAGACCGGACCGTGCAGGCGCACTGGAGCTCTTGAGCACCGAGCCTGCCCAACCTTACCTGGTTGAATACTCCCGGTCGCTCTACCAGTGCGGCGAGGTAGAATAGCCCGCAATGGGCTATGTAGGCGAACCGGGGACACCGTGCGCAAGGCTGGTGCCATGTAAGCCGGCCCAAGGAGACGCACTGGAGACCAGATGCGTAGAGCCGGCTTCATGGCATTTGGCTCGACGCTCAATCTAGCCCGGCCGATACGCGGAGCTGGAATATTCCCGCACCAGGCTATGCACCCGCACTGGAGACACCGTGCGCACCACAACATAACACGGTGCCTGCCCGGTCTCTCTAGCCCCCCGGTAAACACAGGGAGTTTGTGCAGGTCTCCTACCTGGCGTAGCCATACTCCCTGTGAGCCCCCGCCCAAGAAATTTTTGGGGCTGACTCTCGGGCTTCCGTCCACGCCGCCGTGCTTGCTTCGCCAACCTCATTCTCCGATAACCTTCCGCGCACTGCTCCATCGAATCCCAGGCGGGCTCCGGCACTCTCCCTGGGTCAACCGCCCACCTGTCTATCTCCTCCCAAGAAGTATAGGCCATACTGTACTCCTCTTTGGGCTGCTCCTGTTGCCTCCTCTCCTGCTGCACCTGTTGCCTCTCCTGCTGCTCCTGCCTGTTGACACGCTGCTTGGTCCGGTTGTGGTGGGTGATTCTGTAACCGTTCTCTTGTGGTGAAGGAGAGTCGGACCAAAATGCGGCGTGTAGATTGCGATCCATGTTTAATAAACAAACGTAAAAACACGAATCAATACAAACCCTACAAAACAAAGAACGTAAATGAACGTAACGAAAACCCGAAACAGTCCTATCTGGTGAAAACACAGAGACAGGAACAATCACCCACAAACACACAGTGAAACCCAGGCTACCTAAATATGGTTCCCAATCAGAGACAATGACTAACACCTGCCTCTGATTGAGAACCATATCAGGCCAGACATAGAAATAGACAAACTAGACATGAAACATAGAATGCCCACCCAGCTCACGTCCTGACCAACACTAAAACAAGGAAAACACATACGAACGATGGTCAGAACGTGACAGGTAGAGTGTTTTCTATCCAGATCTACATCTAATTATATGCATATATGCATAGTTTACTTTGGGCATGCTTTTCATCCGATTTCAAAATACTGCCCCCTACCTAAGAGAGGTTAATATTTACGGTCAAATACTTGTACTAGTAAGAAAAAAGTACCAACATACAGTACCAGTCAAAAGTTTGGACACACCTACTCATTCCAAGGTTTTTCCAAGGTTTTTCTTTATTTTTTCTAATTCCCAGAATAATAGTGATGATCAAAACTATAAAATAGCACATATGGAATAATGTAGTAACCAAAAGTGTTAAACAAATCCAAATATATTTATATTTGATATTCTTCAAAGTAGCCACCCTATGCCTTGATGACAGCTTTGCACACTTTTGGCATTCTCTCAACCAGCTTCACCTGGAATGCTTTACAACAGTCTTGAAGGAGTTCCCACATATGCTGAGCACTTGTTGGCAGTTTTTTATTCACTCTGCGGTCCAACTCATCACAAACCATCTCAATTGGGTAGAGGTAGGATTGTGGACGTCACGTCATCTGATGCAGCACTCATCACTTGAAACAATATGTTGACACACTCAGAGACAACAGAGAGCAGGTTGAAATTAGGGAGAGATAGAAAGCTGTCAGAAGCCAATGGGGGCAGAGTATCATCAACCAGGGCCCTGTGAAGGTTAGAAAGGGCAGCACTGTGGGAGGCTTGAAGATAGAGTTCTAGTCAGTGTGTTACATGCCAGGTGTCAGTGGTGTCACAGATTGCCAGCACAGTGTTCCCAGCATGCTCCACTGCAGTAAACATACTTCAAAAGAGGATGCCCCTGTGTTCATACACACCCATAGACACTCACAAATGCACACACACACATACACATGCACACTCACAAGCACACACACTTGTGTGCATGCACCTAGACAAGTACACACATACACACACCTCTGCAGTGTGGAGTAGGTGTCTTCTGCCTCTGAGCCATCTCATTGAGTGTGCTCCCACTGTCAGAGGCCCACTGTTGACACAGCCAGATGTCAGGGTTAAATTACACACCTAAAGATGAACAACTTCATTCAACCATGTCAGACTACTGGTAGAGAGACTTCTTGAAGAAGTCTGTCGTTCAGGACTGGTTAGTTTTGCCCTGATATATGATAGCCATTCCAAATGTGGGACTTTTTTGGTATATTCAAACAGAGGAGACCATATTATCATCATGTTTAAGCATTCATTCTTGTAGACATCTACTCAATGTAATTATTAAAAGTACATAATATGAAGTTATATGGATATTAATTTTACCAGGGCCTAGATTAACAAAACCCAATATCAAGTTAAAACGTCTTTGGGATCGGTGTCCCATCCACGGGACGGTTGAGATAACGTAGGCTAATGCGATTAACATGAGGCTGTAAGTAACAAGTTAATTAGTATCGTAGACATATCCGATATTGGCAGAAAGCTTAAATTATTGTTGATCTAACTGCACTGTCCAATTTACAGTAGCTATTACAGTGGAAGAATACCATTTTATTGTTTGAGGAGAGTGCACAGGTTTAAACATGAAATGTTATTAATAAACAAATGAAGCACATTTGGGCAGTCTTGATACACATTTTTTTTAACAGAAATGCAATGGTTCATTGGATCAGTCTAAAACTTTGCACATGCACTGTTGCCACCTAGTGGCCAAAATCAAAAATGCAGCTGGGCTGGAATAATACATTAAGGCCTTTCTCTTGCATTTCAAAGATGAAGTTTGGTTTCTTCTTTGTAATATTTTTTACCAGATCTATTGTGTTAAATTCTCCTACATTCCTTTCACATTTCCACCAAATTCAAAGTGTTTCCTTTCAAATGGCACCAAGAATATGCATATCCTTGTTTCAGGGCTGAGTTACAGGCAGTTAGATTTGGGTATGTCATTTTAGGTGAAAATTGGGGGGGAAAAGGGGCGGATCCTTAAGAGGTTTTTAAGAATAACTTTCTTATTAACTGCCATATTTGAATAACTGTCATATTTTCCTGTACTATAGACTTCCTCTACTCCTCTCCTCTACTATAGAATTCCTCAAAATGGTTATTGGAAACGTTTGAACTTTATTTCTTGTGTCTCCCCTTTAAGCAAAAAATGTAATGAATAACATAATAACACACACACACACACACACACACACACACACACACACACACACACACACACACACACACACACACACACACACACACACACACACACACACACACACTCACTCCCCTTCTTGGCTTCCATTTCAACCCCATGGGAACCTTTCCCCAATATAATCTTTCCCCCACGGGAACCACACCTGTTGGCATTCTCACAAACAATCGCAACATTGTTTCAATAATACATAGAACTGTTCTTGCAGCTCTGGTATATAAAGCTTTTTTGAGGCCTTGCTCACAATTCATTCTGTGGCAGTACAATGACCAAATGTTATACTGTATGTGAGGCTCTTGATCATATACTGTATTTTGTCATGATACTGTTGAGGAGGAGAGAGAGGCCAGGAAACTAACAGTGAAGGAGTCTATGATAAATAGCACAATATGTTTCATCTGAGTATTTGTTATAATAATAATCCACACATTAGGCTTTTTACTCAAAAACGAGTTGTATGAGATCAGGTCAATGAGGCCTACAGGACATAAATAGTTGTATGAGTTCAGGTCAATGAGGCCTACAGGACATAAATAGTTGTATGAGCTCAGGTCAATGAGGCCTACAGGACATAAATAGTTGTATGAGTTCAGGTCAATGAGGCCTACAGGACATAAATAGTTGTATGAGTTCAGGTCAATGAGGCCTACAGGACATAAATAGTTGTATGAGTTCAGGTCAATGAGGCCTACAGGACATAAATAGTTGTATGAGCTCAGGTCAATGAGGCCTACAGGACATAAATAGTTGTATGAGTTCAGGTCAATGAGGCCTACAGGACATAAATAGTTGTATGAGCTCAGGTCAATGAGGCCTACAGGACATAAATAGTTGTATGAGTTCAGGTCAATGAGGCCTACAGGACATAAATAGTTGTATGAGTTCAGGTCAATGAGGCCTACAGGACATAAATAGTTGTATGAGCTCAGGTCAATGAGGCCTACAGGACATTAATAGTTGTATGAGATCAGGTCAATGAGGCCTACAGGACATAAATAGTTGTATGAGTTCAGGTCAATGAGGCCTACAGGACATAAATAGTTGTATGAGTTCAGGTCAATGAGGCCTACAGGACATAAATAGTTGTATGAGCTCAGGTTAATGAGGCCTATAGGACATTAATAGTTGTATGAGCTCAGGTCAATGAGGCCTACAGGACATAAATAGTTGTATGAGTTCAGGTCAATGAGGCCTACAGGACATTAATAGTTGTATGAGCTCAGGTCAATGAGGCCTACAGGACATAAATAGTTGTATGAGCTCAGGTTAATGAGGCCTACAGGACATTAATAGTTGTATGAGCTCAGGTCAATGAGACCTACAGGACATAAATAGTTGTATGAGATCAGGTCAATGAGGCCTACAGGACATTAATAGTTGTATGAGATCAGGTCAATGAGGCCTACAGGACATAAATAGTTGTATGAGTTCAGGTCAATGAGGCCTACAGGACATAAATAGTTGTATGAGCTCAGGTTAATGAGGCCTATAGGACATTAATAGTTGTATGAGCTCAGGTCAATGAGGCCTACAGGACATAAATAGTTGTATGAGTTCAGGTCAATGAGGCCTACAGGACATAAATAGTTGTATGAGTTCAGGTCAATGAGGCCTACAGGACATAAATAGTTGTATGAGTTCAGGTCAATGAGGCCTACAGGACATAAATAGTTGTATGAGCTCAGGTCAATGAGGCCTACAGGACATTAATAGTTGTATGAGCTCAGGTCAATGAGGCCTACAGGACATTAATAGTTGTATGAGCTCAGGTCAATGAGGCCTACAGGACATTAATAGTTGTATGAGCTCAGGTCAATGAGGCCTACAGGACATTAATAGTTGTATGAGCTCAGGTCAATGAGGCCTACAGGACATAAATAGTTGTATGAGCTCAGGTCAATGAGGCCTACAGGACATTAATAGTTGTATGAGCTCAGGTCAATGAGGCCTACAGGACATTAATAGATGTATGAGCTCAGGTCAATGAGGCCTACAGGACATTAATAGTTGTATGAGCTCAGGTCAATGAGGCCTACAGGACATAAATAGTTGTATGAGCTCAGGTTAATGAGGCCTACAGGACATTAATAGTTGTATGAGCTCAGGTCAATGAGGCCTACAGGACATAAATAGTTGTATGAGATCAGGTCAATGAGGCCTACAGGACATTAATAGTTGTATGAGATCAGGTCAATGAGGCCTACAGGACATAAATAGTTGTATGAGTTCAGGTCAATGAGGCCTACAGGACATAAATAGTTGTATGAGCTCAGGTTAATGAGGCCTATAGGACATTAATAGTTGTATGAGTTCAGGTCAATGAGGCCTACAGGACATAAATAGTTGTATGAGCTCAGGTTAATGAGGCCTATAGGACATTAATAGTTGTATGAGCTCAGGTCAATGAGGCCTACAGGACATAAATAGTTGTATGAGTTCAGGTCAATGAGGCCTACAGGACATTAATAGTTGTATGAGCTCAGGTCAATGAGGCCTACAGGACATAAATAGTTGTATGAGCTCAGGTTAATGAGGCCTACAGGACATTAATAGTTGTATGAGCTCAGGTCAATGAGACCTACAGGACATAAATAGTTGTATGAGATCAGGTCAATGAGGCCTACAGGACATTAATAGTTGTATGAGATCAGGTCAATGAGGCCTACAGGACATAAATAGTTGTATGAGTTCAGGTCAATGAGGCCTACAGGACATAAATAGTTGTATGAGCTCAGGTTAATGAGGCCTATAGGACATTAATAGTTGTATGAGCTCAGGTCAATGAGGCCTACAGGACATAAATAGTTGTATGAGTTCAGGTCAATGAGGTCTACAGGACATAAATAGTTGTATGAGTTCAGGTCAATGAGGCCTACAGGACATAAATAGTTGTATGAGTTCAGGTCAATGAGGTCTACAGGACATAAATAGTTGTATGAGCTCAGGTCAATGAGGCCTACAGGACATTAATAGTTGTATGAGCTCAGGTTAATGAGGCCTACAGGACATTAATAGTTGTATGAGCTCAGGTCAATGAGGCCTACAGGACATAAATAGTTGTATGAGCTCAGGTCAATGAGGCCTACAGGACATAAATAGTTGTATGAGCTCAGGTTAATGAGGCCTACAGGCCATAAATAGTTGTATGAGGTCAGGTCAATGAGGCCTACAGGACAATAATAGTTGTATGAGCTCAGGTCAATGAGGCCTACAGGACATTAATAGTTGTATGAGCTCAGGTCAATGAGGCCTACAGGACATTAATAGTTGTATGAGCTCAGGTCGATGAGGCCTACAGGCCATAAATAGTTGTATGAGGTCAGGTTAATGAGGCCTACAGGCCATAAATAGTTGTATGAGCTCAGGTTAATGAGGCCTACAGGCCATAAATAGTTGTATGAGCTCAGGTTAATGAGGGCTACAGGCCATAAATAGTTGTATGAGGTCAGGTCAATGAGGCCTACAGGACATAAATAGTTGTATGAGTTCAGGTCAATGAGGCCTACAGGACATAAATAGTTGTATGAGCTCAGGTTAATGAGGCCTATAGGACATTAATAGTTGTATGAGCTCAGGTCAATGAGGCCTACAGGACATAAATAGTTGTATGAGTTCAGGTCAATGAGGCCTACAGGACATAAATAGTTGTATGAGTTCAGGTCAATGAGGCCTACAGGACATAAATAGTTGTATGAGCTCAGGTCAATGAGGCCTACAGGACATAAATAATTGTATGAGCTCAGGTCAATGAGGCCTACAGGACATTAATAGTTGTATGAGCTCAGGTCAATGAGGCCTACAGGACATTAATAGTTGTATGAGCTCAGGTCAATGAGGCCTACAGGACATTAATAGTTGTATGAGCTCAGGTCAATGAGGCCTACAGGACATAAATACATAGAAGTTCAAAACCTGTAATGTTCACAAGAACTGAAGTTGATAAAAAGATCTAACACAACATTAGGTGATAATATATGTATTATTATGGATTTATAATCAGTTTATAACGGGGCGGCCATTTTGGACCGGGAATACAGAATGAATTAACATGAAACGAACACAACAGGAGGGTTAATAAATATAGAAAAATTAGGAAGAGCTATGTTGGACTCCGGAGTATATAAAGTGCATTTGGAAAGTATTCAGACCACATTACTTTTTCCACATCATGTTACGTTACAGCCTTATTCTAAAATTGAATACATAGTTTTTTTCCCTCAAAAATCTACAGACAAAACCCTATAATGACAAAACAAAAACTGTTTTTTTTAGAACTTTTTGCAAATGTATAAATAAATAGAAATTATTCAGACCATTTACTCAGTACTTTGTTGAAGCACCCTTGCCAGCAATTACAGGGTAATCTTGGGTATGACGCTACAAACTTGGCACACCTGTATTTGTAGAGTTTTTCGCATTCTTCCCTCTCAAGCTCTGTCAGGTTGGATGGTGAGTGTCGCTGCACAGCTATTTTCATGTCTCTCCAGAGATGTTCGATCGGGTTCAAGTCCTGGCTCTGGCTGGGCCACTTAAGGATTTTCAGAGACTTGGCCCGAAGCCACTCCTGTGTTGTCTTGGCTGTGTGCTTAGAATCCGGTTGTAAGGTAAACCTTTGCCCCAGTCTGAGGTCCTGAGCGCTCTGGAGCAGGTTTTCATCATGGATTTCATCATGGATCTCCTTGTACTTTGCTCATCTCTGTTCCTCATTCCCTCGATCCTGACTAGTCTCCCAGTCTGTGCTGTTGTAAAAACACCACCATGTTTCACCTTAGGGATGGTGCCAGGTTTCCTCCAGACTTGATGGTTGGCATTCAGGCCAAATCTTTTAATATTGGCTTCATCAGGCTAGAGAATTTTGTTTCTCATTGTCTGAGTCCTTTTGGTGCATTTTTGCAAACTCCAAGTTGGCTGTTATGTGCCTTTTCTTGAGGAGTAGCTTCCATCTGGTCACTCTACCATAAAGGTCTAATTGGTGGAGTGCTGCAGAGATGGTTGTCATTCTGGAAGGTTTTCCAAAGAGGAGCTCTGGAGCTCTGTCAGAGTGACCATCGTATACGATCTCTAGGCAGAGTCTTGGTGGTTCCAAACTTCGGACATTTAAGAATGATGGAGGCCACTGTGTTCTTGGGGACCTTCAATGCTACATAAATGTTTTGGTACCCTTCACCAGATCTGTGAATCGACACAATCCTGTCTCGGAACTCTAAGAACAATTCCCTCGACCTCATGGCTTGGTTTATGCTCTGACATGTACTGTCAACTGTGGGACCTTATATGGACAGGTGTGTGCCTTTCCAAATCATGTCCAATCAATTTAATATTTTAGTTTACTTTATTATTTCACCTTTATCTAACCAGGAAGGCCAGTTGAGAACAAGTTCTCATTTACAACTGCGACCTGGTCAAGATAAAGCAAAGCAGTGCAACAAAAACAACACAGGGTTACACATAAACAAATGTACAGTCAATAACACAAAAAAAATAAAAATAGAATAATCTACGTACAGTGTGAGGAAATGTAGAAGAGTAGGGAGGTAGGCAATAAATAGGCCCCAGAGGCAAAAATAATTACAATTTAGCTTTAATACTGGAATGATAGATGTGCAAGTAGGGATACTGGGGTGCAAAAGAGCAAGAGGGTAAGTAACAACATGGGGATGAGGTAGATGGGTGTACTATTTACAGATGGGCTGTGTACATGTACAGTGATTGGTGAGCTGCTCTGACAGCTGATACTTGAAGTTAGAGAGGGATATATAAGACTCCAGCTTCAGTGATTTTTGCCATTTGTTCCAGTCATTGGCATCAGAGAACTAGAAGGAAAGGCAGCCAAAGGAAGTGTTGGCTTTGGGGATGACCAGCGCAATATACCTGCTGGAGCGCGTGCTACGGGTGAGTGTTGCTATGGTGATGGGTGAGCTAAGATAAGGCAGGGCTTTACCTAGCAAAGACTTATAGGTGACCTGGAGCCAGTGGGTTTGGCGACCAATATGTAGTGAGGGCCAGCCAATGAGAGCATACAGGTCAGGTGGTGGGTAGTATATGGGGCTTTGGTGATAAAATGGATGTCACTGTGATTGATGACATCCAGTTTGCTGAGTGTTGGGAGCTATTTTGTAAATGACATCGCCAAAGTCAAGGATCAGTAGAATAGTTTTACGAGGGGAAGTTTACGAGGGGAAGTTTGGCTGCATGAGTAAAAGAGGCTTTGTTGCGAAATACGAAGCCGATTCTAGATTTAATTTTGGATTGGAGATGCTTAATATGAGTCTGGAAAGAGAGTTTACAGTCTAACCAGACACCTAGGTATTTGTAGTTGTCCACACACTCTTAGTCAGAACCGTCCAGAGTAGTGATGCTAGTCGGGTTGGAGTGTGCGGGAAGCAATCGGTTGAAGAGCATGCACTTAGTTATACCACAGGTTGACTCTAATCAAGTTGTAGAAACATCTCAAGAATGATTGATGGAAACAGGATACACCTGAGCTCAATTTCGATGTGTTTTGGCGGATGTGTTGTTGCCTGCCCTTACCACCTGG